>NC_089789.1:14116614-14214114 GCF_040412425.1 Macrobrachium rosenbergii | reverse complement strand
GGGCACTGCTAACAATGGAAAATTAAAAGGCGAGGAACTAGGCCTAACAATGCCTTATTCCTCCCACTTATCAACCTCTTGCTCTACCTGTTCTCTAATCTTAAAAGGAATCCTATATGAAGGAACAAAAGTAGGTTTAGTCTTGTCCTCTAAATGAACCTTCTGTTCTAAGACATTTGTTAACCCTAACTTATCCCCTTTAAGTGCGACTACGTCCGCAAACTCAGCCAGAACATATTCCACACCGTTAACATATTCTTTAAAATCAGCATTAGCTAAAAGATCCCTAAAATCCTGCCTCCTAGCCTGTAAATCTACTTCTGAAAAACTACAAAAATCCCCGACAATAGCAATTGAATCATCTTCATCGACCCAGTCAACAAAGTTGATTGCATAAGTATCCTTCTGATAATTCTGAACTGAATCATTACAGTTTAGCAATTCCACCCAAGTATCCCCTGAAATTGATACCTTGTTTATAGAACCCGTACACACTACCCTCTTCAGTTTTTCGCTACACTCATCCACACACACACCTGTCTGGATTTATGCACTCCTTTCACTCGAACTTTCACCATAGTAGCCATACCAGGACCAAGAACTACATCATCCGACAAAACTCCCTTATAACACTTCCTACCCACCGACACATGCTCAGCATCCACCTGCAAATTCTCATGTACCCCCGATCCATTACCATCATCCACTTCACTCACATCCACCCCCTTGTAAGGCACAAAAAAACCAGGTACTCCAACAGTTAGGCTATACCACATACCCCTGTATGAACTGAGATTTTGCATCTCTGACACGCTGGATGACCCAGTAACAAAGTATTCCCCAAAGCAGCCCCTCATGTAACCAAAAATGGTTCTGTAAAAGCTCTACCCCCAAGAGATAAATCCACATCTACGTATCCCAAAACCCGTAAACTATTTGCTTGAACATCACATACTGTCTCTTTAGCAGGTCTCAAAGAACGATCGGAAAACATAGATCGAAACAGCTCATAATTCATCAAATTAATAAAGGCGCCTGTATCAATAAACATGCTTACATTGACCGCATACACAGACCCTTTTACCACTGGCTTCACCTCTGAGGGTTCCCCCAGAGGTCCTATATCACAAGAAACACCCATCCAATTTTCCTTTACAACTGATCGGTCTGTTGACAATGCTTGCCGATCACTAGATCCCCTCGAAAAAACCCCCTTGAGGAGTTTTCTTACCTAAGCTACCAAAATTCTGAAATGTAGACCTACCATTATACTGTCTAAGAGACGGACAAGACCGCCAAGGGTGACCATAACTCCTACAACCACCACAATATTTAACACGGCAAAATCTTTTAATGTGTTGCAATTAAAACAACGAACCCATGGGGCCCGAGAACTCAACCCAACCATTGATCTCTGGCTCTTCCGAACTTCAACAAAACCCTTCAAACTGCGGACTGAATCTCCGTGCCATACACAGCCATAGGCTGACCTAAGGAATCTCTAATCATAACCTCTTCTAGCCATTTTCGCAGCTTTCCTCTTCGTAAATAAATCCGCTAACTCACTCTTGGCTGATCACAAATACAAAATTTCCCAAGTCCTGTGAAAGGAAACCCCTTAAAGAAAAAACACAGGGGAAAAAAATTGAAAAATTCCTTCACAGGAAGAATCCCACAATGTTAATTCCCTTTACTCTAATAATTAATTCCCAAAAATCGAAAGCAAGTACTAATTAAACCCACAATTAAATCAAAACCCCATGGGGAAAAAACAGGCGGGCCGAGCGCACAGCTGACCGCAAAGTAGGTCAAGATGAACATCAAGTCCTCAAGAGCAAACAAACAAAAAAAAAAACAGTCCACCCTCAAGTAAAGAGAACGGAAGTCTACCCTCATGCAAAGAAAATGGGACTCGAGGAAATGAGAGGCAGACAGACAGACAGACAGACAGACAGACAGAGGAAAAGAATTCGTTGCCCCTCCCCTTAGTGCAATATCTCCCCCCTATCTCCCCAACACATCCGTGATCTGCCAAGCACACAGAAAAAAACGCTGAGCGCTAAACCTCTGAGAAGAGTCCGCCTCTCCAGTCGTCAGGGGAAAAATTGCTGAGTAAGTTCACAGCAACAGCTTCCCCCTCTGCATACACGCATGTATGTGCCCAAAATAAAATACGTACGTGTGTAACTATAAAAACTAGTTTAAAATCTAAGAAATGTACACTCATTCACATAAGAAATATTTACTCACAATAACCCAACACCCGTCAAATAAATTATTTCCCAACAATCAAAGTCCCCAGAGATAACACAGTAATTAAATAATCCCCTTATTAAACCCTAAAAGCCGATGCGAAAAGCCAATTCCTAAAAAAAAACACACATAAGCCATGCCCTAAATTCACATGCGCTTCACAGAGGACGGGAAGACAGAGAGAAACTCTGCCCAACTAATGACGTTGACGACACATCACTCAGCAGATGACGTCACTCCTGCCAACGCCCTGTATCAGTTGCAGTGCAATCAAAAAACAGTAATCCACCAGCCCCCTTAACCAGGTTTGTTCACTTCAAATCTGACACTAAAATTAACAATAAAAAAAAATGATAACACTTATGTACGCCCCTGCTTGACAGCCACGGTGTGAAATCCTTCCACCAAAAACAGAGAGAGAAAAAAAACACACAAATACACTCGCGCATTTTGCCACGCTCAGATGGTCAAGATACCACAATTAAACACACTGCGCACACTATCCTCTTCCCCAAACAGTCCCCAATATGAACCAAAGTCCAGAAATATCTATAAACACCAAAACCTTGCGCCCCATGACGCATCATTAAACACACACACAGACACCTGCGCTCGAGAAAGACTGACTCGAGTGCATTTCACAACTCCTCCCCAAACCGAACTATCAAATCCCTATTCTGAGATGCCACTACCCCCAATCTCTATAATTCATCCAGTATAATAACTACTAAAAAGGTATATCTCTTCGGAAGTGTAACCTATAACTTATCTACTTATCGATTTTACCACCTATTCCTATTACTCTGTCACCAACTATTATGCCCTCAAAATTGGGTCAGCACATTCTGTCTCTCGTCAACTCCTCACTCTCTCTGTCTATCAAACGAAGGCTTACTGGATTAAAACTCCGAGTTACAAAACTAGACTTTCTTTGTAAAATTAACGAAAGCACTTCAGCAAAAGCTACAGTCATGAAACACAAAAGTGTTTAAACCTATAGCAGGGTTGTCACCTTTACAGAGATGTCATCAATACACCAGTCATACGAAACTGGCTTATGCTGTTCGTCGAGCATTACCTTGAAACAAATCAGACGAAATGGGAACAAAAAATTCTGAAGAACTATAATCTCTAATTTCCAACCTCCCTCAATCACCTCTTGATAAAGCTGAATCTTGATGCCAATGAGAGTATAAAAGTGACTGTCGTTGCTCACGCAGGATTTCCAGGATGCCCTTGCAGGTAAGGTCATCTCAACCATAACGTAATTTTCAACCTGTTAGTGTTATGGTTATTTCGTAAAGGGAAGCACTTAAAATATTTCGGATTATGAATACGTTTATAAACTCTTGGGATTCCTCCGTAATGAAGTTATCGCCATTCGATTGGAACGATTGGATGTCATAGTCATTGAATGCAAATAAGCAACATGCATTCAGATCTTGAGTTCAACAAGCAAAACAGGTGGCAAATATGGGGTATTTTGAATTCATAATGCTCTGTCACTATCATGTGTGTTAGCTCTGATACAGTTTCATTTTTTGATAAACTTATAAGAAGAAAAAAAAATTCTTTATATACCAAAGGAAATCGTCTCCAGCGTAATTTTATATCCTGTAGAGTAACTATACATTATAAACAAGAACAATGTAAATTAAATTAATAATTGAATAGGTATTACTAATGTGAATGCATGCAAATCGGTATTTAATACTAAGATTCAGAAGAAAAGATACGTCTGAAATCGTAGTCACCACAATGAAGTTCTTATCTTCATACAGCCGTTAATGATAGTAGTTGTTAAGAATATACGCACTCAAGTATGATTCCTCTAATATTTTGAAATGTATCAACAAAATAAAAGAAGAGCATCGCCCATGCGTTTGTAGTTCAGATGATTATTAGAAATAAAAGTTATATTGAAC
Organism: Macrobrachium rosenbergii; assembly: GCF_040412425.1. Lineage (NCBI taxonomy): Eukaryota > Metazoa > Arthropoda > Malacostraca > Decapoda > Palaemonidae > Macrobrachium > Macrobrachium rosenbergii. The sequence continues at coordinate 14,209,936 of NC_089789.1, read as the reverse complement.
GTACAGGTAAAAGTTATCTCAGGTTAAAAGTCGGTTCAATTCCAGCGCATAATTTCATGCAACAATTCATCTTCCCCGTAGGAGGGTAGTGCCGTCAGTGCACATCACGGGGTGCACTGTAGGCATTACTAAAGGTTCTTTGCAGCGTCCCTTCGCCGCCAAGTTGCAACCCCTTTCATTCCTTTCACTGTACCTCCATTCATATTATCTTTCTTCCATCTTGCTATCCACCTTCTCCTGACAATTATTTCAAAGTGCAAATGCGAGGTTTCCCTCATGTTACGCTTTTAAAACCTACCTACTCTCAATTTCCTTTCCAGGGCTGGATGACCTCATAGGTCCCAGCGCTTGGCCTTTGGCCTAAACTCTATATTCCATTCCATTCCAACAATCGATCTTATGCATGATTTACATGAAGAAACTGTGATGGAGAAGACTAAGAACAAGAAATAAACATATAAATTCTCCAGTTTCTGAGACCAAAGAAGACTCTACTCATTAGCGAGACGCTCTTTGGAGCGGGACCAAATAAGACACAACTTTGTTGTTTGTTCTGTCAACAGAGACGAAAAGTTTCCTTGTTGACGAACCCATTAACACGTGTTGACTTTCGTCCGTCTCGGCAACGAGGAATTACTTCTAAAACAACTGCGATAACTAAAAAATTGCTACGACATTTCTCTCGCTGTTACCCAGTAGCAGGCTGCTCAGTTGGGGTTGCCCAGAAGATAAAACGCCTTAATAAATACTACGGTATCTTTAATCAAATCTGCTAGAGATAAAACAATTAATAAATTTCGAATTGTCTTTTTGTACAAGAGGTGATATAGATTCGTAGTTTCTTTATTTTGACTTGATATCTTTATAATAATTATCAGTTACCATTTCTGTATAGTTTGGACTATTTTGGCTATATGTACGTATCTGTAGAAATACCGACAATCTTAAACATAAAAGGGGCAAATATTTACAAGTCGTTTTTGTTATTTCATTACCCTTCAAAAAAAATGTTTAAGGTTTAAGAAATTTTAGCTTATGCAATACTGGATCAAAATGCATCGTCACATATTTTGTTTGTCATTCTTAAATTAATAACATCTGCATGTCATATTAAAATCAATTATTTATCGTGGCTTCAAGATAACTTAACTAAAAATTGGATTAGAATTTATCCTTTTTTTCCGTCTTTCTACTAACCTCAACTTTTCCTCATTTTTGACGATATTAAGTTTCTTATGAGGATTAAAGTCCATTTCTGCTAATCTAGCTAATCTTGATACGCGTTCGACTCTTCTTTATGTTCTGAAAAAGGTCTTTAGAATCTGATGCTAAATCTCCTTTGCAGCAATTTGGAACAACTTCTAGCTTCTGTTGGCTATATTCCAGAGCAACGAAGCAGGAAGAACGAGAGAAACAACACAAAATCAAATATTAGAGTCTCTCACGTCTCTTGTAGTCCTATTGATTTCAGATTTGCTCTCGGAAATATCTCATTTGGTGAATCTGCAAGGCAAGATTTCTCCCAAAAATTTTTCCGCTACATACTGATAAATATAAAATAAGTTCTTTATTCATATTAGGATGCTAACTCATCTTCAGTAAGGCAGAAACATAATGCAAATACATAAGATGAAATCTATTAGTGAAATACATTGGAAATTGTGTAGATCTTTAGTTGACGTCCATGCTTGGTTTCTTACGTACGATCTCTTCAAGATTTCAGAATAAATGAACGTGAAATGTAAGGGTGTACTTCTTAACAGTTATGGAACCTATCTCACATTTTCTAGTAGAGTTCCTGGTCTTTACTTAAATTCGACAAGCCCAACAGCGGTCCTCCCCCCCCTCTCTCTCTCTCTCTCTCTCTCTCTCTCTCTCTCTCTCTCTCTCTCTCTCTCTCTCTCTAAATATATATATATATATATATGTGTGTGTGTGTGTGTGTGTGTGTGTATATGTATATACTGTATATATATACATATAAATATATATACAAATGTGTGGGCACGCGCGTTGCGTGCATGAATAAGGAAACTTGACATAAATTCAAAGAGAAAATGTTAATTTCGGGTACGTTTTCATGAAGACCTTGTTAATATGCTTCCTGGCTATTTATGTTAAGTGGCTTTGGCAGTTTTACAGGAGAATGAAACACTATGCTTGTAAAAGGAAAAAAACCATTTGACACTGACAAGCACTTAGGGAAAGGCACTTAATGCATGCAAAGAAGGTGCCTGCAGTTTAGAACCCCGTGTGTGCAAACGCAGGCAGAAAGGTAATTCGAAATCCTCTGGCATTTTCGTAAAAGAGAGAGAGAGAAAGAGAGAGAGAGAATATTCCGGGGTAAAAACTTATGCTTCACAATTCTACAGTAGTAGCTGGCAGTTCCGTACTATGACAACGGTTAATCTTAGAAGACATAACATTAATTCTCTCTCTCTCTCTCTCTCTCTCTCTCTCTCTCTCTCTCTCTCTCTCTCTGTGTGTGTGTGTGTGTGTGTGTGTGTGTCTGTATGTCTGTCTGGCCGTCATCCAGTAAATCTCTCTCTCTCTCTCTCTCTCTCTCTCTCTCTCTCTCTCTCTCTCTCTCTCTCTCTCTGTATGCACTGTGTCCATTAACTGTGTACAGATACTCATTTCGTTTTTAAATCTGATCGTTATGTGGAAGTTACGAGACCCCCACGCCCTCTCTCTCTCTCTCTCTCCCCTCTCTCTCTCTCTCTCTCTCTCTCTCTCTCTCTCTCTCAAATACATATGAGGTCGATAACTGATACCACTGAGTAATGACCACACTTGGTTTTCCTTTCATCAAGAGTACTCCATCAATTTATAGATTTAATCAGCATGTACGTTTTTACAGGGGTGTCATTTAGCGTCATATCTGTCTCTTGTAAAACAAGAAATACATCAAAGAATGATTATCATATGTCCTTATAAAATCACATTAACAAACTTAATAAACTTAGCAGTTAGGAAAATAGCATATAATATTCATTGAATATGAATTCCAGAGTCATTTTGCATGTTTTTTTGGATTTATATCTGAAATAGTTATATTCTGCCTAGAGCTCTACTGTAATATTTAGGAAAACTAAGAATATCAAGATTAACGTAATGCCCAAATTATTGCCGAAAGTCTCGATATCAACTGATTCACAAGTTGCATGAGAAGCTTCGTTGTGTACCAAGCCAGACGGTTCTGTTCGACCTTCTCCGATATGGAAGGAAATCCGTTACATTCGCTGCTAGTCTTTCAGAGAACATGGTGGTATTTGCATATATTAGGGAAATTTGAAGAGACCAAACCTTAAAGTACTCTGCTTTCTGCAGCAGCTCCTTTCTGCAGCACCTTGTGAAGGGTGAACGTGCATTCTCATGGCTGATGTGTAAGATTAAGTATACCTTAGTTTAACCAGACCACTGAGCTGATTAACAGCTCTCCTAGAGAGGGCTGGCCCGAAGGATTAGATTTATTTTACGTGGCTAAGAACCAATTGGTTACCTAGCAACGGGACCTACAGCTTGTTAGGGCAACCAGCTACGAAAAGCTTTGTGGTCATTTCCTGTGCACGAGTGATCACGAACTGCACAATACACAGCATTTAACAGCAATGCCGTAATGTTAACTTCCTTGCTGTTGCGGGTGGTTAATGTTCAGTATTAACTAGTGTAGATATTTGCAAAGGATGTCATCGCTTTTCGTTGATTCCAGTCTTTTGTTGTCATGTTTTTAGGTTTCTTTCAAATAAAACACAAGTCAAGAGTTTTTTCAAGTTTCTAGTTGATAGCCATTTGAAAGAGAAAACTCATGATCTTAATCTATAACTATTGTTCAAAAAATAGTGCTTTAAATGGTTAACATAGGTCTATCAAGTTAGTCAGTGAAAATGTAAAGCAGACAACTAAATTATAGAGAAGCACATATTTAAAGTATAAAATTCACCCCAGTTTTTTTTTTCAAGTTGAAGATATTATTCTTTTATTCAACTTCCAATTAACAAAAATTATAAACCAAACAATTAATTTTTTTAGATGTATGCATGAAAATTAATTAATTTTATAGGTATTCATATTACACACATATATATAAATATATATATATATACATATATATATATACATACATATATATATATATATATATATATATATATATATATATATATATATATATATATATATATATATATATATATATATTTATACATGTGTGTGTGTTTACCTAACCCTTGACTTCCAGACTCGGAAATAAAATACCACACCACACATTAAATGCTCTAAATATTTTTTTATTTATTTTTAATTATCGTCATCTCCGTTACTGCTTATTACTTTCAAATTTTTTTTTTTTTTTTGACTCAACAGTGAATCTTATCACGGCGAAACCAAATATTGTTCTATGTATTAACGAAATAAAAGAGTAAATTACTTTCCCAGAAACATTCTGGTAATACTCGAGTACCAGCCAAGCAGCAAATCACTATTGCTATGGGCAGCAAATTCCCGAAATTGGAGTCTTTAATCGCCGTGATAGGACGGACGTCGACCGGCGCTGATCGCTTCATAACGAGCTAAAGGTTTATTGAGTCCAGCGATTATTGTTCCCGGTTTCGGTTCTGTTTTTCTAGATCTGCTTTTAATACCTCGTTTGATTCTATAAAGCGTCCATGCTCAAAATTGGCTCCCGTTTTGACTGTACTAGAAATGAACCTTTTTCCGATTCGCTCGGTTGGTAGTTCCATGGGGCGGATGTCGATTTCCTCTTTATCTGCCGACTGTAGTTCTCTCTCTTTCTCTCTCTCTCTCACTCACTTACTATGCTTGCCTATGTACATACATACATACATTTATATATATATATATATATATATATATATATATATATATATATGTGTGTGTGTGTGTGTGTGTGTGTGTGTGTGTGTGTGTGTGTGTGTGTGTGTGTGTGTGTGTGGAAAGAAAAAATGACTGAAAATCTAAAAATTTTTCATACAGAACAGACGTTATTTATCTTTCACCCAGCCGTAAATGAGGACACCCTTTCAAATAATGAAGGATTAGTTTTCAAAGAGTATGACATAGGATGCACTGTTAACCTCATCATCATGACGTTTTACTCTCTCGTAATTAATGATAAAAAACTTCATCCTTTCCCGATGTTTTTTTAATAATGATTTATAACCTTCGTGTATGTTACGCCCACTTACGTCGCTAACATAATTACAAACAACCAAGATAATAATAATAATAATAATAATAATAATAATAATAATAATAATAATAATAATAATAATAATAATAATAATAATACTCAAAGAAGCATTGCCAAAAACACTTTGAAACATTTTCAGGGCCAATTATCACTAAACTGATGAAGTATTTAATTGCAATTCCAAGATAGGTGGAAAAAAAAAGCAAATAATTGCTCAAGGATAGTGGGGCGACATCTCAAAATTCTAAACCGTATCCGTAATTTACCATTGTTACTTATACTTTATCAAAATCACTGAAGGGAAGTGTATATCCAAGGTAGACTCTTTTGCATAGGGATTTTTTTTTGGGGGGGGGAGTACGGGCTGGGGGTGCCGTGGTGGTAACTTTATTATCGGGAATGTAATTCGGTACAAAGTTAACGTAATCAAAATTTTATGTAAAAAAACCTTAGTTTGTTTTATAACATTTATGGCCTCTTATAAAACATTATCATAATACTGTATTGGGTTTGTGATACAATTTGGGATCATTTTCTTTATAAAACAAGTAGGATGAACAGGACCTGGTGAAAGGGGCTCTTCAACATTAGCATTTTACCCATTTTCACTAAATTAGCAATAATGTGGCAGCGTTTATGGCGCGCAGAATAGGAAAACTTAAAAGTCCTCTTGGCAAAATCTTGGCACGCAAGAACGCTTCATAAGGTCGAGATTGGCTTGTTCTTTCTTTCAATTTCTGCATAAATTTTGCTAATGGCAGTGTTACCATCTTTCACTGCACTCAGATACCTTTTTCTTTTGTAGAAGTATAATCTTGGCCCCTCTCTCTCTCTCTCTCTCTCTCCTCTCTCTCTCTCTCTCTCTCTCTCTCTCTCTCTCTCTCTCTACGGAAATTACCGCCTGGCTCATTTTCGAAAGCCTTTCCCTTGCTAAGATTTCCTACTTCTGAAGTCTTAGGAAATTTTCATTATCATTCTAAAGTTAGAATTTTAAAAATTACTAATATTACTGTACTGTACAGTGCTCTCTCCGTCTTTTCTAGTTGTTTTTATAAGCATTCGTCACTTAAAGATTATTTACAAATGTTGCATGAACACTGTATGTAACACTAGTTGACGGTGAATATTTCACGATGGTTTATAATGTCAGTACATTACCTGCTTAAAGCCATTTTTTTTAGGAATGCCTCAGTGAGTTAATGGTCGTTAACATTACAAAATTGTCTGTTTACTTTTAGACGGGACTCTAACCTTCCTCTTTTTTACCTTTTCTTAGGCCAGGCCCCATGGAAGTAAGGAAAAGAAGACAGGAAGAGACAACAGCCCCAAAGGATGGGAGTAAAGGGATAAACAGTCACTGAACCAAAGAAGTAAACAAATCAACGTAAAGGAACCGAAACAGATAACGTCAAGGAAAGCCACATCACCCGAAGAAATATAAAAGTCAGAAAGCAAAGAAGGACAGATTAAGTAAAGAAGGAGCATTTTCTTAATAATCCACAAGGTAGTTAACCTTTTGAAAAAAGCAAGCAGGAAAATTACGCCCCAAAAGAGACAAGTGTGTTGGAGTGCACCCTCCATCAAGGGAATTCGCATCTAACACTGTGGGAAATCATGGTAGAGAGACCACATGGCTATACCAAGGTTTACGAACACTGGCAATATGGCCACTAGCCAGAACAAGGCAATTCAATGTCGTGTTTGATGTGACTCATTTTCCACAGGTATCAGCATCCATGTTTCCATTAGCCACGCAGAAGAAGATGTAAAGGAAAGGGCGGTAAAAATCACCTAATCTACCCTTAATGTAACTCCAATTTTTTTTTCTACTTTATCTATTGCTCGGTTGGGACATTTTACAAAAATTAAATATAGTCTTCTTCAAAACACCGCTAAGATGAAGGCAGAGTAACAGGATAACTATGCAATGTATAGCATGATAATGACAAGGCTGGTTACAAATGTGTTTATAATTTTCATAACGGTACACGTAATTCATTTTGCATTTCTTATGTTAAATAATGCCCAAGTTAAAACTTTGGATATTTGCATGGCAGTCATTATCATCTGACTTCCTCATCATTTCATCTATTTCAAATTCGGCATCTATTTCAATTATATTTAGTCACGTATCATTAATGGAACTCATGAAACTATATTACTTCGTTCGGCCCTTTTTAGTTTTCTGTAAAAGAAAACTGTTGGGGTGGCTTTGTCTGTCCGTACGCACTTTTTCTGTACGCCCTCAGATCTTAAAAACTACTGCGGCTAGAGGGCTGCAAATTGGTATGTTGATCATCCACCCTCCAATCATCAAACATAGCAAATTGCAGCCCTCTAGCCTGAGTAGTTTTTATTTTATTTAAGGTTAAAGTTAGCCATGCTCGTGAGTCTGGCAACTCTATAGGACAGGCCACAACCAGGCAGTGCTGCAAGTATCATGGGCGGCGGCTCATACAGCACTATACGCTGCACAGAAAACTCGGTTGCGCCGAAGAAACTTCGACGCATTTTTTACTTTTTTTTTTATTTACGAGAATATTCATACACAATTCTCATTCGTCGTCGCTTTTTAGTGCAACGAGAGTTCACTGAAATACGGGAAATGACATCTGTCCGCAATTCCATAGTGATTATTTCTCTTAAATAATTCCTTTAATGGCAAATATGAGTAAAGTCTTCAATCCATTTCAATTTCCGCTGGTCTGCTTACGCGATCTGCTTCCTGATATCATTTAAGTCGAGATATAATTGTCGGATAATAGTTCTCATAGCTCTTTCAGTAGCAGCATAGTGAGAGAGAGAGAGAGAGAGAGAGAGAGAGAGAGAGAGAGAGAGAGAGAGAGAGAGAGAGAAGACATTTCTATATATTCATTTATATATATGTATAAACATGTATGTATATGTATGTATGTATATATATATATATATATATATATATATATATATATATATAATATATATAATAATATATATAAATATAATAAATATAATATATATATACACATATATATATATATATTTACACGCATAAGCTTGTATATTTGAATACACGTAAAAACTTAGCACGCGTATCGTTCATTCGTACAGAATATCTCCTCATACAAGTTATTCATATCATGACAGCATCTCCGATCCCTGTACTTGAAGAGACATTAATGCAGCCAGAATGTCTTCTGCATAAGTCATATTGGTAAATGCTTCCTGCCTCGGGAGGGTAACCCATTCAGCGTTTGATTTGCATGACATGAAACTCGGGTACATATAAATACACTGAATATACAGAGACAGTATACTGCAATTCCATGCATGGGCTCAGATCTTCCTTTACATCATGCCATAATCTTTGTGGTTGGAATACTGATGTTAAATTACTATAATATCTGGTTTCAAAGAGTCTCTTGGAAGATAAGCTCTCTTATCTTTGTGTTTAATTATAACTAGGGGTATTTGCAGAGTAATATTTTACAAAAGAAACCACGAAAATCCAACAGACTTATATACATACATACATACATGCATACATACGTATATATATATATATATGTATATAAATGTATATATACATATATATATTTATATGTATATATATATAGATATATGTATGCATATATATATATGTATATATGTATATATAAATATATACAGACATATATGTATATATATATATATATATATATATATATATATATATATATATATACACAGACACATATGTATATATATATATATATATATATATATATATATATATATATATATATATATATATATATATATATATATATATATATATATTCTTCACTCCATCACAACAAATTCTTTCAGCTGTAGAGAAAGAGTCTTTTCCTGATCTTTCCGCATCGGTATCAGTGTCACATAGAAAAACAAGGTTGTAACATGCATATCGGAACGCCGAGGGAAGCCACGGGAATATAAAGCGAGGGTTCTCTCCGTCCTTAATAAAAAGAAACTTTGCATAGCGCTAAAACATAGAGAGGGAATGTTGTAGACTTCTAATGTATTCTTTCCAAATAAATGCACATCTACAAACGCAAAAATACTAAAATAAATTAATCAATTAATTTAAAATTTATTAATGCATGCATATATATATATATATATATATATATATATATATATATATATATATATATATATATATATATATATATATATATATATATATATATATATATATATATATATATATAACTCTTATATATAATATATATATATATATATATATATATATATATATATATATATATATATATATATGTATATATATATATATATATATATATATATATATATATATATATATATATATATATATATATATATATATATATATATATATATATATATATATATATATATATATATACATATATATATATATATATTCTACACACATATATATAAGTATATATATAAACATACATATATATTTACACTATGAAAAAGAAACAAATTATATCAAAATGCAACGAAGAATTATTGTAAGAAATTAAGTGCCATTTTGTTCAAGTATATATTGTTTTCGCTAGAGGGGACAAGACACAAATTCAACTGGAGTATAAAAAAACAAACCACTAACGCATGCGTAGAAAATTTTAAGAGGGAAAAAGTTGACTCAGATATTTTCTACAAAAAAAAAAAAAAAAAACAGGAGAAAAACTACCAGCATACAAAAGCCCAATATGCAAATGTGACGGTACAAATACACAAGGTGTTGTTCTGTCGACAACGGTACATAGGCTTTAGATCCGAAACATTTGAGCCCACTGTTTTTTTGTTTACTCATAAAAAAAGTAAGTCGATTATCTATATCTTTCTTACACATTTTACTGTGCCTGTTTTCTGTAGAAGGAAAAAATAGGGACAAATTGGTTTGTTGGCTATTTTTTCCCTTTTGTCACTAGTTTTGTGGTATGAATAATAATAATAATAATAATGATAATAATTGCAGGAGATAATATAACTGACAGATACATTTCAGTGTGGAGTATGACAGAAACCGAGCAAATAAATAATAGAAGCACCAAAGTGATTTCTTTGTTCGAAATGAATATCCATAAGATCCATGATATAATATAAAGAGAGAGAGAGAGAGAGAGAGAGAGAGAGAGAGAGAGAGAGAGAGAGAGAGAGAGAGAGAGAGAGAGAGAAATCCTTCCTGGAGCAACAGCTGGTACACAATCGGGTCTGTAACTCGAGAACGTCAGTTTGGGTTTAATTCTCAAAGGCCTAACCAACTTTACCAACCATAAAATATTTTTGTTTTTCCTGATTTCTTGCCTTTTTTTTTTTTTTTTTTTTTTAGCCTTCCATCACCTTCAATATTCGCTCTAATAAAGCCACCTAAAAAAATAAGTAATCCAGAAATAATTTGCTTTATCTGTTTGCTGACTAATAAGATGGTTCCCTGAAGTCCTTTCCAATCTGGCTGTCTGTTGTGTGTGGCTCTTTAGGACATTATATTTTGTAAATATAATGGCCTTGAAAAGTTTTATTAAAAATAACATCCTTTTATTATCCGTCAGTTTATCTTTGCTGCTAAAAATGTCCCCAAAGCAAATACTTTCCCTACATTACAACAGGACTGGCAGACACTGACTGATTTTTTCATATCATCTTAAGGTTGATTGCTGATTCCAAAACTATTGTTGCGATTCTGAAACTCAACGATATCTCTAAAAAAAATTTTCGGTGTACACGACTATCGTCAAACCAAAATGTCAAGGCGGGTGACGGAAGGTTTCTCCCGGACTGTATCGTTCGCAGTTAAGAACATTTTGGTCATTTTACCCATTAGGAAACCGTCGTACTTAAACCCAAAACCTCAGCAGTAATGGCGGATTAAGCACTCAGATGGAGTGTTCGCTCCTCCGTATTTACCCCGCATTTTCTTTGTTTTCATTTCTTCTAAATGCGGCATCGAGTAACCTTTGCGTGCGTGTGTTTGTCTGTGCGCATATTATTTATGTGTGTATATGTATATATATATATATATATATATATATATATATATATATATATATATATATATGTGTATATATATACGGTGCTACTTTGGCGTGTTATCTACATGTCTTATATGAATCTACTTTGGTATGATATCTACACAGGTTCGTTATCTACATGCCATGCAACTACTTTGGTTTGAGATCTAGATTAAGAAATAGCTTGTTGTGTCGTTTGTTAAATTCATAATTGGGTAACAAGCTATATTGCCTCCTAATTTCCCAATTGCTATCTAATTGGGTAACAAGCCTAATTTCTATGTTGTATCGTTTCTTAAAAGATAAAAAATAGGGCAGTCATTTACATTTCTTAAATTTTTGGCTTATATATTTAAAAATTTTTAAGATGCTTAAAGGAATTCTACAATGAAACCAGTGACGAATTTAAGACTTTGGCTTTTTTTTTTAAGACATGGGCTTTTAGATGAAGAACAAAGTGTTTCACCATGTCATCAATGTGGTGGCGAGATGAAGGACACTCGGAAAAAGACGGCGAAATGGTGAATTTATGCCTGTTCCTCGTTGCAGAAACCGTGGATGTCAAACTTTTCGTTCCGTTTAGAGGCAATGCATTTTCACTTCACAGATTTGAATAACAAACTGCAACCTTTCCCTTTGCCAAATTTTAAGATTGTTTCCCAGCCTCTCTTTACCATCAGGTTCAAGGTTTAACTATAGAATAGTGAGGCAATATGTGATTGGTTTAACATGTGCCCGAAGTGTGTTCAGTGATTGTTTCAGTTCAAAATCGTGGTCAAATGATTGGTCTTACAAATCGATGAAGCACCTTTGCAGGGCGAAAATACAATAGAGGTCGAATTTAGCTCCAAATTCTTATAGTTTTGACAATAACCGCAACCATGGCAGACGTATAGATGGTCCGTGGGTTTTGGTTTGAAGAAAGGTTTGGACTGCCGATATTTTTACGGCATTTTTAGGTGATGTGCGTGCTGTATACCAATAAATTTTTTTTTCTATAGTGTTATTAAATTTTAACCATGTCTCTTTGATATTTTTTTATATTATTTTATTTTATCCTGAAATAAAAAATTAAAAAAATACATTTTAGTTATTTTGACCTTGTATATAACTAGCTAAATTAGAATTTGTCCTGTAAAGTCAGAATTGACTGAACGTTATAACACCCAAACTTTTGTATATGGTATATATATATATATATATATATATATATATATATATATATATATAGCTGTTGTATATATATATATATATATATTATCTACATATATATATATAAATTATATAAGGACCCTGTTTCTTTTTCCTTCAAAGGGCCCAACACTAAGGTAAGCGCGTCCGGCGTAGGGCGTGTGGTAATTATTGTAAGTAGGAACAAGTGGCTCTTTAAAACAGTTATTAAATTGTAAATTACCGAGGTTAAAGGGAAAATGATTAATTGTTCCCGTTTCTTCTTTATTTTGATTTTTGTCTTACAGTTCCACCTATAGTTCTTAACTGTTTCTTAATGGTTCGAGACTTTAAGATAATGGTTTCGAGACTTTGAAATAATGGTTTCGAGAGACTTAACGAATTAGATTACGGGGACTATTGTTTGAGAGAGTCTTTCTTCACTAACACACTTCTTCTCTTTCTGTCTTTTCTGCTTCCCACACTTCGGAATAGTTCTCTCTCTCTATCTTCCCACTCTGCGGCTTTTCTCTCTGTCTCTCTCTTTTCTCTCCGCGACTTTTTCTCTGTCTCTCTCTTTTTTTCTCCCACCTTTTTTCTGGCTCCTTTCCTGTATGCCTGTCCTTATATCTCCCATTTTCCCTTGTGTCAACCATGACGTCATATTCTGGGCAGGTACTGCTTTTTCTGAGGCACCACCTCCACTTGCTTCATTCCAACTTTTGGAGGTGTGTTTTAAGGAATTCCTGTTGATTATTGGGTATTTGCTCCTTGTAGGATGTCCCTAGGTCTCTGGCACTGATGGCATTTGATTGGCCAAAACATCTAGGCTTGACCTGTGGGCGTGGCTTATTTCCTTGGGCTATCCTCGAAGTCAAGGGGGGTTGGGTGTATTTTCCCACACTCTGCTAACCTTCGCAGGACCCTCGTGGATTTCGAAGGCACGGCCAGATGCAATTTCTCTTAGCGCCTCGTTAGTGCTGGTGTGTTCTTGAAGATATGGTTGGCGACTTGTTTTGACAGGCTGGAGATTTATTGCGTTCTGGTCCTTCGTACTGACCCAAATGGAAATAGGATATTTCTACTCCGAAAAAATACATTTTTCTCTATTCACTCGATACAGTCTCGGCCATGCTACCTAACTGGCTCCTGACAGTTTTCTAAATAAACAAAACAGTATGGACTATGAGGGCTCCTAACAATATGCACGTTTTGTATGACAAATTCCTTCTATGTATCTGGCTTTAAGTATTTAACAATCGTAAATGATATAAAAGAGCAAAGAAACATTAGCAATTATCTATCTAAGTTACATTTGGATTTACTCAGCCCTCATACCTAGCTGCCTAACAGGTGGATTTTAAATTCTTAAAAGTAATCAATCTGTACAATCATAAGGCGGCAATCTTCATTTCTTGGCCGTTCTTCATGGATTTCTTGTTGGGCTCGCTGCTACAAACGAATGATAATGTCCTTACTTGTATCTTGGGTGTATTCAAACATTGTGTAACTAACATGTGTAACTTACTTGTGTACTTGTTGCTTGACTTTGTCAATGCAAGTATAGATTTCTCTTTGCATAGGAAACTTCTACATTTTAATGACTAACTCGAAAGAATGACTGGCAACTTGGGTCAGGAAAACAAAGTAGTACTTATGAATATTTTGTGACTGGCAAAACAAATCGGTGAGCTTTCGCTAATTAAAGTATCTCTAAGAAACGAAGATCGTAAACGTGTTAGTTCTACGGGAAAATAAGTAATTACTATTTCTACTTCTAGTGTTAGTATGGTTCATGCACTACTTTCAGTGTTGACATGTTATGGGTTATGCCAAGACTTCTCCTGGATGACGTACCCTTAAAGTACTCACAAATCTTACAAACTGTATTTCTCATTTCTTTACCCTTTACTTATGATTACTACACTGATACAAATATTCGTGATTTGAAAACAAGATTCTCGTTGAAATCATTTAAAAACCTGTCTTAAACTTCTACCTCATTCTTCTATTAGTGATAGTGGGTTGCAAATCCCTAAAGATGACTGTTAACCCTTCTGACTTTAATACGTTACATTTCAGAAATTTTACTTTACTTTCTTGCTTCCTAAGTAATTCCCCTCAGTTAAAGAAAAGGTAAATTCGAAGTTACGGCGCCTTAACCCCAAATTCTTTTGTTACAAGACCGACTAATTAAAGTAAGCATTGCAAACATTATAAAAAAAATGGTTTCATTACTAAGTCAACCAATGAAGGCAAACTCAGCAACAAAGAAATCAAATACAGGGAATAATAGGATGAATTGACGGGTTTGTTCTTATCATTATTACTGAAATGTGACTCTTCTATTTCTTAGGTTATATCTAGTTTTTTCTTCTGAAGTAGCTGCTTCTAATTCTTCAGTCAGTTCTGCCTCTTTAACTTCTTTTGTTCTCTTGACTTTATCTTTATTTATCCAAAATCCTTCTTCTTCTAATGATTCAGCATATGTGGAAGGTATTACTTCATTCACCTTTTTCACTTTCACCTTAGTCTCTTGCACATCTATGACCTTGTATGGCCCTGTGAATTTAGTGGCTAACTTGTAATTAATTCCACTTCTTACTTCCTTCTTGAGGTAAACTTCATCACCTATCTTGTAATCTACTGGCCTTAATCCTTCTTGATACCTGTCTATCATATTCTGCTGAGCTTCCTCTAAATTCTTGTGTAATTGCTTATGAATTACCTTGAAATTCCCAATTCTTATTTTCATAATGTCTTCAGAGTAATTAGGCTGTAGTGGTTGATTTAGCCACGCATATGGTAATCTTGGTTCATATCCCATTAAAGCTTTTATGGGTGTTGCTTGAGTACTTGTATTTGTATGATACTTAGCATTTAGTGATAATTGGACTAAAGGTAAATTGACGTCCCAATCAGGATCCTGTCCTACTGTATGCCTTAATGCATCTAGAACCTTTCTGTTATTTCTTTCTGCTAAGCCATTACTAGCTGGATGATACGGTTGTATCGTTACCTTTTCTACCTTGAATGCATCACAAATTTCTTGAACTAATGAGTTATTGAACTCGGTGCCATTATCAGATATAATGAGCTGTGGGGCAGAATACCTACAAAATATCTTATCAAAAAGAGCGATTGCACACTCTTTAGCTCCTTTACTAGCTAATGGTATTAACTCTGTATATCTAGTGAGTGCGTCAATACACACTAATATATTTCTATTCCCCTTACTCGTGGTGTGAAGATTAGTGATCAGATCTATGGCTACTCTTTCAAATGGAGTCTGTGGGATGGGATATTTCCTAGAGGTACTTCCTTATCTGTTCTTCCCTTGTAACTGTTGCAAGTATTGCAGCTCTTCACGTAATTACTAACATCCTTGTAAATTCCCTTCCAATGAAAAGATCTTTTAACTAGTCTAACTGTCTCATCCCTTCCTGGGTGAGCTCTCATGTCATCGTCATGCATTAACTCAATGACTTTATTTCTTAGGCTCCTTGGTACTATTCTTTTATGGAGTACTCTAGTAATTGATCAAACGGGTCACACTCGTGACACATCCAAACTAGTACGTCGTCTATGACGTTTACCGCGTCTATGGGGCATCCAATTCTGTTACTTAGTTCTGCTCGTTCCTTTTGATTAAATTCTCTTTTATTTTCTACAAAATCGAAGATCTCCTTTAAATCTTCATCACTTTTTTGTTCACTTATGAAATTTTGTCTGGAAAGTTCTTCAGTGTAATGCATGGTAAATACATTGCTTATGAATTCGGCCTGTTCTGCTTCGTGACCTATCATGTTTATACTATCCTTTTGGTTACTATGCCTTGATAAGGCGTCTGCCACTTTATTGGCCTTCCCTGGAACATATTTCAACTCTATGTCATAGTCTTGGGCTGTCATAAACCAACAAGCTCTACGTCCGGAAAAATTCAGATTCTTAAGCATTTCTACTGCGGCGGAATGATCAGTGAATACAGTTATCTTGTACCCGAATATGATATACCTGAAGTGTTTTAAAGCATCTATTATGGCTAAAGACTCTAGGTCTGTTACTGAGTAGTTTATTTCTGTGGGCTTTAGCTTTCTACTGTAATATGCTATAGCATTATATTTGTTATCATGTCTTTGCATTAAGCATGCTCCTATACCAGTGCGACTTGCATCTGTAGCTAAAAATAATTCTTTACTGAAATCTGGGAAACTAAGCACGGGAGAATGAGTTAACCTTTCCTTTAGTTCATCAAATGCTTCTTGTTGCCTTGTTTTCCATACGAATGACATGTGTTCCTTTAATAACTCCGTCAGCGGAGCGGATATTGTTGCAAAATTCTTTATGTACTTGCGGTAAAAACCTGCTAATCCCAAAATGACTTCACATCCTTCTTACATTGAGGTGTAGGATACTCTTTGATTGACTTAATCTTTAAGTCGTTTACTTCCACACCCTTTTCACTTAGTGTGCGTCCCAGGTAGTCTATTTTCCTTCTGAGGAAATTGCACTTCTTTAACTTCAATTTAAGATTCGCCTTCCTTAGTCTCTTTAGTACTTCTCTTACCAGTTTTATGTGTTCTTCAATTGTATCTGTTGCTATTATCAAATCGTCTATATAGCAATGTACATCCTTGCCTAATAAATCACCTAAAATCTTATCCATTAATCTCACAAAGGTTACTGGGCTTGACTTCAGACCAAAAGGCATTCTCACATATTGATATCTACCGTTGCTTGTACTAAAGGCAGTTAATGGTTTACTTTCCTCGTCCAAAGGAATTTGTAAAAATCCTTGCAACAAATCTATTGTGGTAAAGTATTTCTTGGGTCCGATCGTTGTGATAAGATCTCTCATAGACGGCATTGGATAAGGATCATTTTCGGTTATCTTGTTTAACCTTCTGAAATCTACCACTACTCTGTAGGTTTTATCCTTTTTGAACTAGCAAAGTGGGAAAGACCATGGAGATTTTGATGGTTCTATTATTCCTTGCCTATCCATTTTTGTACTTCTCTTTCAATGATCTCCTTCTGGGAATGGGCTACTCTATAGGCTGGTATGTAGATTGGCTTTGTGGTTTTGGAATGTCTATTCTATGCGTTATTTCACCTGTGTTACCTAGTGTATCGCCCTCCATAGCGACTATGTCTTGGTATTCACTTAGCAAATCTATGAGTTTCTCTCTACCACAATCTTCTTTAATATCTTTCAAGTGAGACCCTATCTTAGCTCTTCTCAGTTTTATGTCCTGGGATAAATTTTCACCTTCTTTATTGATTGGTGCTACCGTTTCCTTCTCTACAACTTGAATGGGAATGGTGTATACCTCTGCTAAACCTAATTCTGTTCCCTGTGTTAGCCTAACCTTTCCTCCTCTGTTATTCATAACCTGCAAAGCTATTTTACCCTGCCTGACTTCATGTAGACTAGAAGAGTAATGTACCCCCTTTACTTGCGCTTCTTCAGTAAGCGTGAGAATTTCCTTCCCTTCAAAAATTGGATTTACTGTACATTCTATCCATGCGCTCTCTCCAGGTTTAAATCTTAACTCCCTGTCTAATTTCAAGTAAGTTTCTTGGTTGGATTCTAAGTGAGTATTTATCTGTTGAGAGCTTGTGCTGTATACTGAATATCTTCCCTCTGTCGTGTCTTTCTTTAGAATACTTCTCAATGAAGAGTGCTCTCGAGTCGGGGTTCTTCCTGTTAATTTACATAGAGGTATTCTAGAAATTTTATGACCCCTTCTAATCACTAATTGCTCTCTAGGTGCATTAATGCTGATACCTTCTCTAGCCATAGTTGGATAACCAATTAGCAAATGTGCAAACCCTAACTGTATATCTCTTACTACTAGAACCTTCTCCTTTAGTGAAATTCTTCCTAGCTTAAAAGGAAAATCTATTTGTCCTACTATTCTGATATTATTACCCTGAACGTCTGTGATTCTACAGTCTACTGCTGGGTTCAAACTTAAGTGAGAAAAATACATCTGATACACCTTTTCTGACATTATATTCTTGGGACTTCCTGTATCAAAGAATGTGGCAATAGGTTTCTCTAAACCAACATGTGCGGGAAATACTGGTCTATAATTATATTCATTCCCTATATTAACTTTGCTAACCTGTCTAGTTTGGCTTAGGTTCTGCAATCCGGTCCTTCCCTCTATTATGAAGGAAGACCCATTATACCACTGGAGTGAAAATTTACCATTGTGTCATCTGATATACTCGCAGTTTGGTTAGTATCTTGATACCTGTTTGGGTTTGAACTCCTATTCCTTCTAGCTTGTGGAGACTGTCTACGGTCTCTACCTCTGCCTCTTGTCTGAGATCTATATCTAGGTGCTGAAGCAGGTCTATTTCTGCAATCTCGATCGCTATGCCCGGCTCTCTTATGGAAAGGGCAGTAAGCTATCCCTCGACAGTCACTGGCATAATGTCCCTTCTTCTGACAGTTATAACACGTGACTGTTGAAAATCCCCCTTGAGTTGTATTACCTAACGTCCTAATTCTGATTCTATCTGGATTCCTAGAACTATTTTGTCCTCTTTCTTCTTGTCCTATGGTGACTAAAGGTCTGTATACGGGGTTCCCTTCGTGATTTCTACCTAAGATTCTTGCTACTTCCTCTTCAATCTCAGCTATGTCATCTGAAGTCTCCCATTTTCAGGTCATCCTTCCAATAGCTTCGGCTGGCAAACTTCCAATCATGAATGCTAACCTAATAATGGTTTTGACATCAGCTACTGACATTTTATCTGTCTCTGCCCATTTAGTGGATGTGACTAAGTGACCCCATTCATTCATATTGTTGTATAGCTGGGAACTCATCCCTTGGTAGCTTCTTTTGTCTGCCTTATAACAATGAGCTATCCTTGCAAGGCTGATAACGGGATCTGTTTTGCCTACTGTGGAATATACCTTCCTAAAGAACTGTTTCATTTCTTCCCAATTCTTAAGTCTCTGATATGTCTCGGAATGGACATATCGTTCTAAATCTCCCCTGCTTCCAGATCCAGATAACTCTTCGCTTCACTGAGTTTTTCGCTATCTGTGCCTATTATGTTATTAAGATGTATGCCTACCTGCTCTATCCAGTTTTCTAAGTTACAGGCACCCTGACCTTCTTTCCTTCCGCAAAATTTGGCTATATGGTTAATTGCATGTCTTTTATGTGTACCTACAGCGGCAGAGACTGGGCTAGTTGAATGTGTTCCCCTATCCATAGTTAAATTATTGGTTTGACTTCTTGTGTAAACAGGAGTTCTTACACTATTAGTTGTGCCAATCTCCTCCTGGGCATTTACTCACTAATGACAAACACTTTCTTAACCAATGAGTATAATGGCAGTAATAACAAAACCAATAAAGTCAACCAGTTCTTAAAATCACAAAAAAAAAAAAGGTGATTTCTATCTTACTTAAAGTAAAACTAATCAATCACTAAAATTTCCCCGAAATTCTAAATTACCGATTGGCAGTGTTAAACAAAGAAAAAAAAAATCCCTTAACTTCCAATTATCCTTGACAGTGCTGGTAAAACAAGTAAATAAATTATCACTCGCTTCAAAAAAATTAAGGAAAAAATAATCTTCGAAAAACTTATGATTCTGAACACCTTTAAGCGAACAAAAAAAACAAGTTGAGATTTCTCGATCGAAAAATATATAAATTTCAGCTAACGAATGTTACATAAGAAATTAAATGCTTAAAATAATCGTAGAATGACACAAATAAAATACAGAAATTATGGGTTAGTCATGCCAAACGTTAAATAAAGTTTAGTAATACCAAATGTTGGATAAAATTTAGTAAAAGATCGATAGGTGCTTAGTTAAAGAAAGTGAAAAGGAAAAAAAAAACTCTTGTTGCCAAGTCTATTTAATTTACGTATGAGTTTTGTTTTCAGATGAATATCAATACAAGTGTTCTTAGTCGACTTAATTTTGTTTTTAACTCATAGAAAAAAAAATTTTTACGTGTGTGTGTGTGACCGTAAGGACATTCTTACTGTGAGTCGTTTTTTTCTCTCGTCTTTCTGCGCGTATTATCTCGGCAGCTTGATTTCGTTATTCGTAGGCTTTTATCCAAGGGTTAGGTTGTTCGTTCGTCTTCTTCTTCGCCTTCTTCTTCAGCGTCCTTCCGTCACTGCGCCTTAGCTGGGGATCTTGCTCTCACTCGATCACGGGAATCATCGTGGCGTCGACAGGAAAAGGGCCTCTCTCTCTCTCTGGGGTGTAGTCTTCTGCTTTGTCGTAGCGTTGTGTGTGTTTGCGTGGGGCGTATTTTATTTCTTCTTTGCAGAGTGGCGTATGTTATGTTTTGTCTTTGGTGTTTTCTTTGATCACTTGTTTATTCTATTTTCAATTGTTTATCTCACTTCACTGTTTCGCCAACTGTTCGTGATCACCATCTGTACACCCGCGGTTATCTCACTTAGCTGTTGAAATCTCACCGATCGTCATCGGCTGCAGCTTTTGTTATCTCACTTAACTCTTGTTATCCCACTGCTTTCGTTATCCCACCGCTTGCTACCAGCTGATGTCGGACCCTGTTTCTTTCCTTCAAAGGGCCCAACACTAAGGTAAGCGCGTCCGGCGTAGGGCGTGTGGTAATTATTGTAAGTAGGAACAAGTGGCTCTTTAAAACAGTTATTAAATTGTAAATTACCGAGGTTAAAGGGAAAATGATTAATTGTTCCCGTTTCTTCTTTATTTGTGATTTTTGTCTTACAGTTCCACCTATAGTTCTTAACTGTTTCTTAATGGTTCGAGACTTTAAGATAATGGTTTCGAGACTTTGAAATAATGGTTTCGAGAGACTTAACGAATTAGATTACAGGGACTATTGTTTGAGAGAGTCTTTCTTCACTAACACACTTCTTCTCTTTCTGTCTTTTCTGCTTCCCACACTTCGAATAGTTCTCTCTCTCTATCTTCCCACTCTAAGTGACTTTTTCTCTCTGTCTCTCTCTTTTCTCTCCATGACTTTTTCTCTGTCTCTCTTTTTTCTCCCACCTTTTTCTGTCTCCTTTCCTGTATGCCTGTCCTTATATCTCCCATTTTCCTTGTGTCAACCATGACGTCATATTCTGGGCAGGTACTGCTTTTCTGAGGCACCACCTCCACTTGCTTCATTCCAACTTTTTGGAGGTGTGTTTTAAGGAATTCCTGTTGATTATTGGGTATTTGCTCCTTGTAGGATGTCCCTAGGTCTCTGGCACTGATGGCATTTGATTGGCCAAAACATCTAGGCTTGACCTGTGGGCGTGGCTTATTTCCTTGGGCTATCCTCGAAGTCAAGGGGGTTGGGTGTATTTTCCCACACTCTGCTAACCTTCGCAGGACCCTCGTGGATTTTCGAAGGCACGGCCAGATGCAATTTCTCTTAGCGCCTCGTTAGTGCTGGTGTGTTCTTGAAGATATGGTTGGCGACTTGTTTTGACAGGCTGGAGATTTATTGCGTTCTGGTCCTTCGTACTGACCCAAATGGAAATAGGATATTTCTACTCCGGAAAAATACATTTTTCTCTATTCACTCGATACATATATATATATATATACTGTATATACATATATATATATATATATATATATATATATATATATATATATATATATATATATATATATATGAAATTTTTTATGGCAAGGTGATTTATATACAATCATGAAGCTACAAAATTAAGCTTAATATCAAATTCACGCTAACTGTGAATATATATATATATATATATATATATATATATATATATATATATATATATATATATATATATATATCTTTAGCGTCTAAAACGATACAGCCTATCAAAGAAACACAAAGGAAAGGTATGGTTGACAGATGTAGAGATTTGATAAGAGATAACCTTTTATAATCTTTTAATTGCGCTACCTATCCCAGAATAAGACTGCCTCCAAACTCCCTAAAAGCCAAGTTGATCTTACTGAAAGATTTTATCGGGTACTGGGGTCACGTCTTTAAAGGATTGAAATTCCAGCTTGTATGACTAGGATTTAACTTGTGTCACTATAAGGCCATAGAATTCGTTTGGTCTTTCATCTTCTTCTATATATAACAGCGTTTTGCATAATATGTACATTGTCATTCACTCGACCCACCCTGTAAAGAAAGTACGCCCAGACGTGTTCTTCCTGCTTCACCTATGGGAAAAGCGGAAAAAACTGAGAGACGTGTTCTGCCTGCTTCTGCCAGGTCAGTCTCATACGACGTTCACAATTACTTTACGAGAGAAAAGATAAACAATGGGCCCTTGACCGATGTGACGAGAGTTTACGATCGGGCATGTGAGGTACCAATATTCTCAGAGGGACTATGGAACGAATCATCAAGGAAGGGAGAGATACCAATGAAGAATTTGGAAAACCAACGTTCAGTGGATCTAAAGTCAGATGTAAACCATTTTAATATGAAGGACAAAGAAAAAAGAACGAAACGAAGGTGTGGGTGGAGGGATTGGTCTCGCACCACCCAGTACAGAACTTAATCCGGCTTTACTATAAGCTGATGAGACTTTTCCCTTTGTCTACAAGGGAAAATATCCTCAACTTTTAGATTCAAATGCGAAGCATTCTGATGAGACCTCGTGTCATCCGCCTTGACATTTTGGTTTGACCATAAATTAAATACACCATCCAAAGGCAATTTTCCTCAGTCTACTTGGTCGTAAATTTCCGAGAAAACGATTATATAATTTTCATTTTTTTGGTTTACTGTAAAAGAAAACTATTATGCCAGCTTTGTCTGTCCGTCCGCACTTTTTACTGTCAGCACTTTTTCTGTCCGCCTTCAGATCTTAAAAACTACTGAGGCTAGAGGGCTGCAAATTGGCATGTTGATTATCCACCCTCTAATCATCAAACATACCGAATTGCAGCCCTCTATTCTAGCCTCATTAGTTCTTATTTTATTTAAGGTTAAAGTTAGCCATAAACGTGCATCTGGCAACGATATAGGACAGGCCACCATAGGGCTTTGGTTAAAGTTTCATGGGTCACGGCTCATACAGCATTATACCGAGACTGCCGAAAGTTAGATCTGTTTTCGGTGGCCTTGATTATACGATGTACAGAAAACTCGATTGCGTCCAAGAAACTTCGGTATTTTTTACTTGTTTTTATCCTCTGTAATGCTGGCAGCTTGTGTTTCCTCAACCATACCTACAGTTTGACGCTTGATCCCACGAACTCCAAATTGCTTACCTCGCAAGAACTGGTAACAAAACAAAACGATATTCTACCCTACCTCCTTGAGTCGTCTCTCTCTCTCTTATCCCAAATTATTTCCCAAAACCGCTCTCTCTCTCTCTCTCTCTCTCTCTCTCTCTCTCTCTCACGACTTGAGACTTTTAACTTGAGACTTTTCCTTCCTTTCACTCTTTCCCAGAAGCAAATTTTTATTCACTTTCTCTTCCTCATGAGCCATTTTCAGTACTTCTAAATCTTCAATTCACTACACCTCCTCTCTCTCCTCTCTCTCTCTCTCTCTCTCTCTCTCTCTCTCTCTCTCTCTCTCTCTCCCATGCAGGTTTTGATTGAATTCTTTCCATCTAAAAACCCTTCGGAACCAACCTGCTAACATTAGGTTGCAATCCAGGGCTCTACATCATAATCACCATCTTTGTGGAAAAGTAAACTCACACTGACAAAAGGCTCCAGGAAACTCTTAACAACTAAACGAAAAGTCAATATTTCAGCAAAATGGCTCAGCTCAGACACAATTTCAAATCCCTGAATGATAGCGTTCTCTCAACACTAAAAATAATAAAAACCTTGCTCCAGGAATAAAACTCTCACGGATTCATAAATAACAGTTTAAGTTTTCTTAAAAGAAGTAAGGCATGTGGTGTTATTTCCAGTTCAAGAATTCCAAACTTTCTTGAAAAATTCAATGACAACTTTGATAAAACTGCAGAACTGTTGGTAAAAGACTGAAAATTGACATAAAGCTACCACCATAAAAGGGACATCTTCTTTACCAATTAGGAGTTTTAGTATTCAATCGTTCATCTTTTTGGCTAAAGTGATCCAAAGTTGTAAGATGAGAGAGTGGGAAGTGTATGGAAAGTGAAACGGCTGATGTTGCAGATGTTATACCACTGACAGGGGATAGTGACGAAACTGCATAGAATACTGGAATGGACTGGAATTGTGCATAAGAGAAGAGAGCTCCAATTATATAGGCTGTGAAGATAAATGGAAATCATGAACACTGAACAATAAATGTTGAAGTGGACAGTGGAAGAGTGGGAGCGTTTATATCGTAGGGGTGTTTGGAGTTAAATCTGACGGATGACGGTAGGATGAGAGAAGTGTCATAGAATCTATGGAAAAATGTAGAGAGCAAATTTAATGGTACAGTGCTGTCTCTTGTGCAAGTTTACCACCCAGGAAATGTTTCGTCTTACTTAATGTCTTCGAAAGGTCGATAAAATGTCAAAAAATTTTTTTTTTTTTTTTTACTTGAAATGCACATACTCGAGATCGTGCATACACACTCACGCATGCACAAACTTCCACACCGCTTTTCAAATCTAATAAAAGAATAAAAAAAAAGATCTACGAAGAAACAGAATTCATAAAATTTATATGCACATCAGTCTTCAGATATACTTTTATAGACACGTGCTTTTTATTAGCGACAAGCATAATTCCCAGACACACGCTCCTCCGTATGCGACTTTTTAAGAAAGAGCCATCAATCATGCAATACCAGAACCTCATCTCTTCGACGAAAATCTCATTTTTAACTCCAGTGAAATCTTGGGACGTCTTCGAACAACTTCCAGGAATTTAATTACACATAATAGTCGGTACAGACTTTCCATGTTTACATATTTGGATTACCTCTCATTTCTCAAGCACGATAATGACTCCAGGATATTCTCCACCAAGTGGTATGGAAAGGAAATGCGATATTTCATCTGAAATATCTTACGTTATTCAGACGACTAGAATGATATTTGACAATTATACACAGATATATAAAACCTGACCGCTATATATATATATATATATATATATATATATATATATATATATATATATATATATATATATGTGTGTGTGTGTGTGTGTGTGTTAATATATATATATATATATATATATATATATATATATATATATATATATATATATATATATATATGCATGTGTTTATTTATATATTATATATATATATATATATATATATATATATTATATATATATATATATATATAGTATATATATATATATATACATATATCCTGCATTACTCGTCACTGAACTTCTGAATCAAAGATTCCAAGCACGGCAGATCAAAACAATCCAGATTATTAGCTGCTTCACATTCTTCCACATGTGGCTCCTCCCCTTCGGAATCAAAGCATTCATAACAAAGGAAATGAAGAAAATAAAAGGGAAGTAAGAGAGAGAGAGAAAGAAAGAGAGAGAAAAACTCAGCTAATTGAAAGGGAATAATGAGGGATCATTTCTCATCTCTGAAGGTCCTCTCTCATCTCTCGAGCAGAGCAGAATGAAATGAAGACGACTCCTGTCAAAGAACGGAGTTAACGAACGAAACGAGCAGATGTGGCTCATCAGCGAATGCCGTTGAGACTAGACAAAGGAAACGGGAATGAATATCGTCTAATGGACCTAGATGCCCCAAGGTATTACATGATAACGGGTACAGAGAGAGAGAGAGAGAGAGAGAGAGAGAGAGAGAGAGCCCCTTTTGCTGCTCGTGTCACGGAATGAGGCCGGTTGTCTCTCGTGCACTTCATAGCCCTAGTGCATCAAGATTACTAATTATTCAGTACCTATTATCTAACTTAACAGGGGTATTATGAGACTGATAATTATGCAAAGTGAAAGCCTTGTTTAGATCCTTGACATCCAATTCATTTATAGAGGAAAAGCGAAAGGAGGAAGAAAAATTAAAAGGACGATGGCAACGTTAAAAAAAAAAGAAAAAGAGATCAAATGAAACAGATTTAAAGGTCTGAATTTTCAGTAATATCCAGCTGAAATAGTTAGTTGTATTTACTGAATGTGAGTTTCACACTTTTGATTATATTTATATGTGACTTTTGCTTTTCATTTTGAATTTCGTTTGACCTCATATCTTCTGGCGTAAAAAAAAAAGGGGGGGGGGGACAATTAGAACTTGAATATCCTGGAATGGAAACCCTTAAATTTCTGAACGCTAGTTTAGTGGTCACCTTCCTTTGGAGGGTAACTAGACATGTCGTCTGTGATGAGCGAAAGAAGTACTCAAGTAACATAAAGCAAGCAAGTAAAAAATGCGCCGAAGTTTCTTCAGCGTATAATCAAGGCCACCGAAAATAGAACTGTCTCTCGGTGGTCTCGGTATAATGCTGTATGAGACGCGGCCCATCAAACTTTAACCACGGCCCATAGTGGCCTGTCTTACATCGTTGCCAGATGCACGATTATGGCTAACTTTAACCTAAAAATAGAATAAAAACTACTGAGGCTAGGGGGGCTGAAATTTGGTATGTTTGATGATTGGAGGGTGGATGATCAACATACCAATTTGCAGCCCTCTAGCCTCATTAGTTTTTAAGATCCGAGGGCGGACGGACAGACAAAGCCAGCACAATAATTTTCTTGTACAGAATACCAAAACCAATCAGTTAATTGCACTGAATACTCCCCCACCCCACCCCCCAACCTCCACGGGAAGCCTGATGAACACTTCTTTAAGGATATCATGATGCAAAAATTATTTGAGCAATACGTAATTGACAAAGAGCATGTCATGGCAAAAGAAACAAGTAACTGATAAGCACAAGTCTGAGCGATAAAGATATAGGTTATAATGTTTATTAACTTTAAGATCAGTGGTTACTGAATAAGCAAAGATGATGCACGAATAAGGATTTAGAAAATCTCGTGAACTTTATCGATTTATGCTTTTGCTGATGAGTATTATTATTATTTTTTTTTGCTAAAGCATACTGAACGTTTTAAAAATTGGAATGGAATATAGAGTTCAGGCCGAAGGCCAAGCGCTGGGACCTATGAGGTCATTCAACGCTGAAACGGAAACTAACAGTTAGAAGGTCTGAAAGGTGTAACCAAGATCTTGGGTGTAACAGAAGGAAAACCTCGCAGTTGCGCTATGAAACAATTGTTAGGAGAGGGTGGATAGCAAGATGGATAAGTGTTTTATAGTTCCCAGTCTCGACATTTAAAGAAAAAAAAAAACATTTAACTTTCAACAGACATATCTGCAACTGACGTAAAAGGCGAATGAAAAGTAATGATGACTATACAGAGGATTTCAGGATACTTCTTTTAAGTATATCTTAGTTTAACCAGACCACTGATCTGTTAACAGCTCTCCTAGGGCTGGCCCGAAGGATTAGATTTATTTTACGTGGCTAAGAACCAGCTGGTTACCTGGCAACGGGACCTACAGCTTATTGTGGAATCCGAACCACATTATGACGAGAAATGAATTTCTATCACCAGAAACAAATTCCTCTAATTCTTCATTGGCCGCTCGGAGAGTCGAACGCTGGGCCAACAGCGTGCTAGCCGAGAGTTCTACCCACCCCTCCGACAGGATACCTTTAATACTACCGTTACTATGACTAGTGTTGATTTATGTTATCATCAACCTTAAAGCTATTACTAAAAGGTTAAATAAGGAATTTCACCTCCATCACTACTACCACTACAATTACTTCGGCTTGTCAATATTAAAGTGACTTCTTCTGTGAAGAGTGTGATTTTTTTATTCACGAAAAAACTAGACAGATTAAGACTAGAATTTCCAATTAATAAAATAAATAACTTTGAATCATAGGCCGACCACTCATTATCAAAAATAAAAGTTAACTATACCTTAGTTTAACCAGACCACTGAGCTCTCCTAGGGCTGGCCCGAAGGATTAGATTTGTTTTACGTGACTAAGAACCAATTGGTTACCTAGCAACAGGACCTACACCTTATTGAGGAATCCGAACCACATTATAGAGAGAAATGAATTTCTATCACCAGAAATAAATTCTTCTAATTTTTCATCGGCCGCTCGGACAATCGAACGCAGGCCCAGCAAAGTGCTAGCCGAGAACGATATCGCCCCGTCCAACGATGAACTACTCATTATCAAAGAAAAAGTAAGTAAAAGGTGGGTAATAGCCTTAGTATCCTTACCAACCACTTCCCAGTACGCAGCGTAAAAATGAAGAGTTGTAAATCAATCTGTTCGGAACGTTCCCGTCTTCTCTATAAACTTTCTGGCGAGGTCAATACATGAGGGGAGCAATCAGTCTGAAATTGTATGATTACATGTTAGCAGATTGGTCATCAATAATTATGTTATGTAATTAACGTCAAGTATTTATGTTATCTAATACTCTACATTATTATGTCTTGTACTGTTTTTTTTTTTTTTTTTTTTACTTTAAACAATTACAAAGATGCCTGAAAAATCTCAGAACACATAATTTTTTTTTATTAATGAGAGATAGAATGTTCATCATATCACGTAAGATACCTAAACCTTGACAATGTACCGAACTTAGAAATAGTTACAGGTAATGAGCTCAGTTCAGAGGACCTTTGAATTAGGGGCCCCCTGAAGAGGAATAGGACCGGTTTCCTACGCTCGTTCATTAAGGATATGATTAATATCATTGATTAATGTATCCGGATCCTTTGCTCTAGAGCTACGGAATTGTCTCCTTCAATTAAATTGAATTGAATGAAATATAGAATTTAGGCCAAAGGTCAAGCACTGAGACCTATGAGGTCATTCAGCGCTGAAACGGAAACTGACAGAAAAAGGTTTGAAAGGTGTAACAGGATGAGCACCTCAAAGCAGTTTCACTAAGATGGAATAAGATGGAAGAAAGAGAATGTGAAAGGAGGTACAGTTAAAGGAACGAAAGGCGTTGCAGCTAGGGGCCGAAGGCACGTTGCAAAGAACCTTAAGTAATGCCTACAGGGCACCGCATGAGGTGCACTGACAGCACTTACCCCTTACGGATTAGCCTACTTCGATTTGTCTTGAAGTTCTGAGAGTGGACTTTCATATGTTTATGAAAGGTTTTGATACCCTTCTCAAGCGCTTTTGCCTTTAGTTTAAATTTTATGTAATAACTTCCGCTTCTTGTTTGTTGGGGATATTTTTCCGATTGTTCATTTTCTTATGTCTTTGCACTCCTATAATCTATTCTAATTTTCTTATAGATGTTATTTTCATTTCACATTTGCTATGTTCCTTGGGTTATTGCATTACAAGTTAGCCTATGAAAGATTTGCAAAAATAACGGACTGCTGTATTTCCCGTTTTGTTATCAAAACCAAATTACATGAAAGTCTGGTAGTTGTAAAGGTTACGGCAGCACAAAGATATCGTTTATTATAATTTTTCGAAACGATAATTTTTCGACTAAATATAAAAATGCTGTATAAAATGCTGTACAGATGAGAATCCAGAAATCTACCGAGATAATGAAAAATTTACCGTTTTTGGTCAAGTTTTTACGTTCATAGCCGAAAGGCTGGTAATAAACATGCAGCAACTCTGCGGAACGGCGTGTTTAGTACCAACCCCTAGGGGATGGACGAAAAAGCATAAACAAAAGACGGTAAGTTCACATTTCGGCAAATTTCTTAAATTATCTCACCTGTAGTGCATTATATACGCCCTTTTCTATAGTTTATCCAAAAATTATATATATATCTTCGTGTGGCCGTCTTTTACATGTGCCGATATTTTTGGTACCCCAAAACGCAATTCACCAAAAATTCTTTAGATTATTACTACAGCTATCCTAAAAGGGATCCTAAATGCTATCTGATTCGTTTATATTGAGTACATATACTGACTGTAGCATTAATACTTCCCTTTGAAGGCATGACAAGCATCTACTGATAACTACCTAAACTAAACGTTTAGGTAGTTATCAGTTTGTCACCAACAGTAATGTTATGACTTGACAAGCTACCTAGCCTAAATAGCTTCTTCCCACTAGAATATCCATTATCTACATTTGCTCCAAGAATAAACTGCATTTTTCCAGTAAGTAAAGCATTTGTTCCTAGTAGAAAACGGCAAACCATTCTTAGACCTACCACCTGAAATGGAAATTGAAATTAGTTTGTTTGTTGCTTGCGCGTTGCCCCCATGTGCTTGCATGGGCGGCTTTAAAAAGCCTACTATGTAAGATCATGATGATACTCCACCCCTTCAGGGGCACCGCCCCTGAAGGGGTGGAGGTAAAAAAAAAAGCATGTGTTCTGAGTATAGAAAACTTAAATGTTAATTACCTTATTTAAGCAATATATTCCTGCGCACCATTAGTTTTCAATGGTTGTAGTCTTTAGATCCGTAAA
The DNA here is from genome assembly GCF_040412425.1 of Macrobrachium rosenbergii. Taxonomy (NCBI): domain Eukaryota; kingdom Metazoa; phylum Arthropoda; class Malacostraca; order Decapoda; family Palaemonidae; genus Macrobrachium; species Macrobrachium rosenbergii. The sequence goes on along the minus strand of NC_089789.1, from coordinate 14,179,164 downwards.
TGACTAAAACCATTCACATAAAATACACCCATGTTCGTCCCTCAATGGGCATCGGTTCCTGAAAGTTATCCAGCTTCAGTTTCTTTGTAAAGACTTTGTATATGAGTAATTTACCTAAATAACTTGAAATTAGTTCACATAGATAAATGCATTACAATAGGCAGTAAATTTAGATAAAACATATGGAAAAACGAAGGCTGTGTTTTTCTAAAAAATCAAAATGATGCCGTGTCCCAAGTCCAGAAATTAATCAATGGACTGGGGTCCAGCTTTACCAGATACCTTCGCATATACGGTATAAACGTTAAAATATTTAATGAAGTATTGTACGGAAAGGTCACCTGCAAGTATGAAAACTAAAAAAAAAAACAACATTGATCAATGAAGGGAACAATAAATCTCAAATCAGAGAGCCCAAATCCAGTGGACAAAAATTGACACTAAAAACTTCGCTTAAAATTTCGTGCACTCATACTCTTATCACAGACATCTGCAGGTAGCCTACACTGGACTCAGACTCCTTTCCGAGACTAATATTAGTTATTTATAGGCTGGGAACTTACTTCCATAGAAATCATAGCAGAACCTTACAAACCGGGAAAAAAAAATAAGTTTCAGAAGCGTTAATCCCACGATTAAACTTATAAGAGAAAAGCTGTAAAATCGAATGACCTGAAAAACAGTAAAACAACCGAGATCCAGTGGAGGAAATAGATATAAACTGTCTCTTACTTTCAAAACTGTCCGCATTTCGCCAAGTTCTTAAGGCAGTAGCTGGTCGACCTGGACACCTTAAACCGTCTTTCTTTTCACAGGGGGTGACAGGCGAACTGAGTACGTAAGCAGTAAATCCAGTAAACGTTGCTTTACAGAACAAAGAGAAGAAAGGGGATGTGGACCTCCTCACGCTATTTGTCCAACTGACTGCGGTCGTTGGACTCCTGTGATCCTGTCTCGAAAGGAGCAATCCCGAGTACCAGACTTGGAAGAAAACTTATGAAAAACGGTTGGCAAATTGTTAACTTGTTATTCCCTTGTTAAAAGAAGAAGCAACGCACTGGGCTTCGTACAAGGATTATGTACCTCAAGGGTTAAGACTATCACAAATATTTCGTCATTCGAAATTAACCACCAAACACCTAAATTCTTGCCTGAAAATTACTTGAAATTTTATCGAAAACGTATTGTTGTAGAAAACTGAGCCCGAGGTTTTTCATATACTGTATTTTAACCAGAGACCTGGTTGAAAATTGTCTCGGGTCTACCGAATGTAAATGGTTTTACTACCTTTGTTTGGAAGCACCGAGGTGGTTGTACTTTCCTCCTCACCTCAGATGTGTTTTCTTTTAGGATCCCTAATCCAGGGTATCCTGAACCTAAAATATTTAGGAAGTATGCTACATTTTTTCCGAGAGGCAAATTTCTGAGATGTACGATGGTATTGCACCATCCCCGGTTTATTTGCCAAATATCTGCGGAATCATTTGTGTGTGGGAAACATAATGAGATTATTTTCATGAAAATTCTATGGTTAGTTTTTAAGATATGGCGTCCGCTTTTTTCAGGGAAAGATCCCGTTTTTGGTTACATTTCAGGAAAATGCTTCCGGGAGGGGTGGGGGTCTGAGTAGCCAGATTTTGTGGTGGCAAATGTTTTGGACTCAAGTCTTTTATGTGAAAATATTTGCAAGTTTAAGGTAGCTGAAGTAGAATTTCAAAAGGGAAAGTTAGTGTGTTGCTCTTACTATAAACCGGATACTTTTTTTTACTTATCGAGATTTAACCAAATCCTTTCAAAACAAGGAATTATAGTTGGAAATCTTATGGATATTAGGCAAAGTAATTTAACGCCTGTTAAAAATATGGGATTTCAAAACATTGCTGGTAATGACTTTTCCAGGTAAAGCAAAAGCAAACAACTGACATACAAAAGTTTAGTTATAAACGCGAAGCATTGATTTTCATTTTCCTTAACGCATACAGACTAGAACATTCACATGCTATTTGTTTACCTACAAGGATAAATTTCCAGGCCAAAACATTAAAGAGTTATCTTTCAACATAAGGTAAATTTGAAACTCACTCTCTCTCTCTCTCTCTCTCTCTCTCTCTCTCTCTCTCTCATGACATTCACTGATGTGTCCAATGCAACAGAATCCGTACCCGTATATTAGCAAATGTTCAAAAATTACAGAAATTGAAATTCATTTTCTTGATATCCCGTCAATGAAGTCTTTGCAAAAATAATAACTAATTACGAATTATATATATATATATATATATATATATATATATATATATATATATATATGTGTGTGTGTGTGTGTGTGTGTGTGTGTGTGTGTGTGTGTGTGTGTATATGAGTGTGGGTGCGTGTGTGTGTGTATATATACATCTATATATACTGTATATATTATCGTTAAAACTTTTTTTTAGTCGATACCACAGTGCAAATTAATTAATCTCGTAAACGCCAGATAAAGAAGCAAAAAGATAATTATGATATACATGATCAAAAATAGACAAAACGAGAGATAAAGAAAGATGGAAGAAGTTGTTGCTTGCATTCGCCAATAAACCTTTTTCTTTCGGGCTCTCGTGGATGTCAATGAATATATCCTATTCATTTACACCGACAAAATTAAACAATAACTAGACAAGAAGTGTAGATTTTCAATAACAGTTTCTAACAGCAGCTGCAATATAAAATATATAATGAAACAATTTTGAAGAAAAAACTTGGACACACAAAAAGGCAAAGAAAGCGCCAGGTAAAAACAAACATTTCCTGGGGTTATGCAGCAGACACAGAGAGACACACAAAGCAAAACGACACACGCGAGATTTATTTGTCAACAGGCCACGTTCTGACGCTGGTAAAAATGGGAAGAGAGATCCTTCAAGATTTACCTGAGGATGAAGAACGTTTGAGACAATATCTCATGACTTACCGTTGCATTTCCCAGAAGACATGCGACGTCTGAAGAGCGAAAGATTATTTGTGTTGCTTGTTTGAGGTGTTTGGGAACGGAGAAAATATGAAACTGTGATACACTGTAGGTCTCTCTCTCTCTCTCTCTCTCTCTCTCTCTCTCTCTCTCTCTCTCTCTCTCTCGTGATTTAAAATATCTTAACAGTTTGAATATGTATCTTCCATACCCTACAACCATTTATTCATGATGTCTTTTACAGTAACTGGAAACTAGTTTATTGCAGGTGTACTAAAAAAATATCGTATTATTACAGTAAAAAATAACTTTGCATCAGAAAAAATTTTTTCTTTAAAAATATGTAGAAAGAGAGTTACCACAAAATCTTCATAAAACTCCGTAAAAACATTATTAAACCAGTTATGCAAATTATTTTAATGTAGTGAGAAAACCCGGATTTCGCTTAGCAACCACTGTACGCTCAGATATTTCCAAAGAGAAAGTTCAAAACTGGGGCCTAAAACGATTAAATAACAATTTCCTCGCATCACACGGAGATATGAAGCCATTAAGAAGCCATATACTATAACAATAAAGACCATTAACGGTAAACCTCAGTCAGAAGTTTTAATGGGTTCCTCAGCACTGTTCTAGAATGACTGTTCTCAAGTTCCTACGAAGCCCTGACATATGTTGAAGCTCGTCTCGACTGCTCCGTTATTAAGCCTCATATCACCTCTAGTCCTTGTTCTTCTCCCTGTAAATGTTTTCCCGGACTTTGCTTAGCTGCTGATGTTCGTAAATTGAAGTTAAGACGTGAGGCTCCTCCAGAGAGCCATGCTCTTTACTTCAGTTTAAATTTTCGGTGCTACTTTGGCTTGTTATCTACGCGTCATGAAAAATATTTCTTTCCACTCATTGTTTCACTTACTGGTATCCTAGTTTGTGTACTTTTTTTACTGGTCTTTTGTCTCAACAGTCGAATACTGTGGATGGGTGTATATAATACTTTGATTTCCGAGGGGCTAGTACTAAAAACGGCGAAGCAGTGTAGATCGCATACCAAAGTGGATTCATGACGCGTAGATAACAAGTCAAAGTGGCACTCAATTTCCTCTTTTTTTCAATCAGTCTTTTCTGCCACAGTATTCGACTGTTGGAACAAGAGACCAATAAAAAAAGTACGCAAAGTAGAATATAAGTAAGAGAAACAATGAGCAGAAATAGATATATTTCATAGCACAAACGAAAATAACAAAACATTGATGATAAATCAGAAGGTGATATATATTTACAAAAAAAAAAGGAATGAAAAGAGCTAATGTTAACATAATGCTGCAATAAATTTGGGGTCTGATCAACTTATTTGCTGTTCCAAAATTTCCCTTTAACCATCTATGAACCCAAGACCAAGAGAAAGGTCTCACTTCTCCCCAAATTCCCCATGTAGGCGGATCTTTGTCTACCTCCTTATTGCGTCAGCAGGTGAATTGCCTTATTGAGCAGGTACCTCTAAGATACGTCATCGCCTACGTAGTTACCCCTGGTGGGAGGCGACCCCACCCAATTGGGTAGACCTTGTCTCTCGTGGCCTTGTATGAACCTATTTGTCAAAAACTAAAAAACATATCTCACTATCAATTAAAACATGGGCCAGTTAATCAAAAAGCCCATCAGCAAAAGGAAGATATTCCCATTCCGCAAACATATGCATGTTCAAAAAAGTTAAAATCCAAGTGAAAATACACAGCCGGAATCTGCCTGATACGTGGAGCTTAATAATAATAGATGTCATTTTCAGATTTAATAATAATAATAATAATAATAATAATAATAATAATAATAATTATTATTATTATTATTATTATTATTATTATTATTATTATTATTATTATTATTATTATTATTATTATTACTGGAAAACGCTTCAGCTCTCCACTTTCGCTGCTGATACACTTGCACTGGAATTCTCTTTCTACTTTTGTCTGCCTGACTCTTATAACTTTCATCCCTTTAGGAGTCATCTTAGTCTATACTGTTACCACCTTCCTTCACAATTTTACTTATTTATCTTTTTTCATTTCGGACATGGTATTGTCCGTTCCATTGCCTTGTTAAAGTTGAAAAAGAGAACTTATAAGATGACCTGCCAATCATAAGTTACAATATTTTTTGCACGCTTTATTTTATACGTCTCTTTTGACCCTTGCAATGAAACGAAAATAAAAATATATCTCACTAAACTTTTCTTCCATAAATATAAAACCATTTTTCAAAGTTAGAGGTCTAATAGTCGTCTTTTCACATAAACGCCTCCATCCGTTTCTTTTATAGCCTTCGCCCCTTCACGGACTAAATGACCCCATCTATGGTTGAGGAGAAAAGTCAAAACAGGAAAAACAAAGTTAAGGGAGAAACGTCGTTCTTTATTCCGCCTTCATCTTAGACTTTGCCATGAAAAGATTTGCTCCTTTAAAGCGCCCATCTTTTTTTATAAGACATCATTTCTAATGTTGGTGTTTTATTATTTGTCTTTCCTTCATTTTTTATTGGGGGCGGGCACTGACCTCGACAACGTGAATGGCCCTTAACAATGGATACTGAAGGTTTTGGAATGTCATTTTTGTTACATTTGTGCTTCGGACAAGAAAAATGGAAAAATGCCAATATTACGTTCTCGACTCCCGGCAAATTCCAGGACACGTTTGCCGACAAATAACTTTTCGCATTTCTATCGAGTTCCTGAGGAAGATATCTCTACATTACTCTATACTAGCAAAATGGAGTCCTCGGGGCTCTTGTTACAGGGGAAAACTTTCAGAGCGTATGAGCTTATTGGCAATAAGGGATTGAAAGAGGAAGAACACGTCTTTGCGTGGTGCGGTATTTCATTGCTAGGTAAATGGACGAATTCTAACTTCATTCGCAAAGATTACGGAAATACTCAGTTGATTTTGTTTTGTCGCTGAAAAGTAAAAATATTTTGAAAAAAGAACCTTTATATCTCTCATGCATACATTTAAATACATACATGCAAACATGCTTACATATGTATAAATACATACACATACATTTATATATATATATATATATATATATATATATATATATATATATATATATATATATATATATTGATATATATACATACATACATGTGTGTGTATATACATACACATATATATATTTATATATATATATATATATATATATATATATATATATATATATATATATATATATATATATATATATATATATATTTATTGTCTAAGCTTAAACCATTGTGGTGCATAGTTACTCTCCTTAACTGGCTGGTCTTTGAAGTGTAATCATGCACCTATTCTAGTCATTGAAGTTATAGGTTTTGAATGAGAAATAATAGCTCCTTGTTATTTTCCATGAAAACTAATGAAAATGTCAACAGTTTATGTGATGTAATAAACCACTCCATTGTTTCATGAAATCCAGCAATAAATGTAAACAACAAAAGACGATAATTGCACAGAAAGAAATGAACGGCAATGGAACAGTATCACAAGTAAACAGACAAGATGAGAATATATTTTATAATCATATTGTAGTTTTAAAAGTAAGTCTTCTATATTTTAGACAAATTCTGCTTAAAAAATGCTTTCTTCCCCTTTTGGTGTCAAGGGTTGTGGTGACAATGACGAAAAATTCAGGAACATTTGATTGCAATACTAACCAGCTAACGCTGAAAAAAAGATTAAGAAATTTCTTTAATGCCATTTCAAAAGCATTAATATTAAAGATATATGCCGAAGGTTTCTGTATAAAACAAAACCATAAACAAGCAATAAATGAATCCCTTCGATACCTCTTAAGTGGCAAGGGTCGCGGATGCCAAAAACCACGATAAATTCGACAGTAAGACAAAAAGACCATCTTTTCCCATTTCGGTATTCACTGATGAAGGCCAAACGCACAAGATCCTAAGGAGAACTTCAGTCAGGTCCCAGTGATGCATTTACATTGATTGCCTGAAATTTCTTCTTCTTCTTCTTCTTCTTCTTCTCGGGGATTCTGACAGGAGGAAGAGGCACGGTTGCTTCTTTTGCGTTTCATTAGGAAGGTCGCAGTTTTTGCTGAATTCTTCTTTTTCGAATTGTTTCTCACCTATTTACTCTAAAGTCTATCCATATTTCACCCTCATGCTTTAAAAAAGGAGTCCATTTTTGTAATCTCTTGTGGGCCAGTTCAAATTCCTGGGAGTTATCATACATCTTTTATACAAGAGTACCATTTTGTGACTTAAAATACATTTCGCATCTACTGTGTACCCGACGCGAATTTCCAGAGTTAGTTTTCAGTTTTGTGTAGAATACATTTGGAAACCTGATTTGCAAGCTGTCTTCCACAATATCGGAATAGAGATAGAAAGTTAAATGGGAGACGAAAAACAGGAAATACTGATCAAGATCTTAGCCTACATTTTTTTTTTTTTTGCATTTTCTAAATGAAAATAAAAGGATAAATAGGATATTTAGATGAAGAATTTAGCATTACGTCACAGTAAGCAAGTTCCAATTAAAAGAAATTTGTTTAGGTGAAAATTCAAACAGAGGATCGGTCATTGATGGTGATATTCTGAGATGAAGGTGATAATGAAGGAGTCAATTTACAACAGTGCATTAAATTGTCTTCGTTTACCAAGCCTTAGGACAAAAAAAAAAAAAACTTGTATTTTCTGAAGATAGAAAGAAAAAAACATCAGCACACAGACTATATAAAACATAAATATGACTTCCCCACACTTGTTTCTTAATTTTTACAGCGTATTTAATGACCACTTTTCTGATTTAAGAGAAAATTAAAAGTCCACGTGAGAAAAATGCAGTCAATGATAAACAGCAAAACTCGTAAGCCATTATCGAAATGGAAAAAAACAGACCTTCCAAATGACCCTCCAGTTCCGCTCACCTGGGCACGTTCTCTCCATTTGCTTGATTGTAAAAGTGTTTGCTTGTGGACTCGGAGAGTTTAAATAGTAAGGAAAAGGAGAAGAATAAGCGGCTAATAATCTCTTTCCCTACCCAAAAACTATACAAGAAAGAAACAATCATAAAGTCTGTAGCATTTTCTGTCAAGCACCCACTAGCTTATCACCCACGCAAACGCGCACACGCATACAAATACATACACACCATACACACAACACACACACACACACATATATATATATGTATATATATACACACAGGGTGTTTCGAAATTAGAGCCCCCCGCCCCCCCTACAGCATAAACTAAAATTGATATGGGCAAAAACAAAAGTAATTCAGAACAGGTATTTACTTAAGTTTCTCTCTGAGTATTTAATATTTTGTGTGGCCTCCATCTGCCTGTACCACAGCCTGCATTCTTGAGGGGTATGATTTCAGCAAATCGCGTAAAATCTGAGACTCAAACTCCATTTCCCTGAGCACTTCGGTCACCTCTCTTCGCAGATCGTCGAGGCTTGGTGTACCATCACTGTGCACGCTTCAACACAATCCTTTAAGATACTATCAATGCTTTCACACACATTAAGGTCAGGGGAGCTACCTGGAAATTCACTTGATGAGAAGAAATCGGTACCACTGTTTTGAAGCAGCTCCTGTGTCTGAAGAGCCTTGAAACATGGTGCCTTATCATGCAAAAATATGACTTCTTCAACAGATAACACATTTTCAGGATCTTTGAGGAAAGGAAATACTCCACCAGTAAGCACAGTTTCTCTGAAGTATTCGCCATTCCATGACTGTCCTTTTTCTTTGATGATCCACATTAACCGTTTGGCTGTGAAACAGAAAAATTCCCAAACATTCAGGAAATTTCACAACTTGGGGATAGTGCACGTCATCGCTGATATCATCCAACTTTGCAGCCCAAATGATGTCGTTTTTATGATTTGGCTTTCTGACTGTGTAAATGAAGAATTCATCTGATGTGGCAACATGGAGAAAGTCAGCTTCATCCCAATCTTTAAGAAATGAACCACAAAACCATGCACGGTCTTCTCTCTGTTGCTGAGTGATGTTGGACTTGCTGATAACATGAAATGGTTTGATACCAGATTTTTTCAACTCACGATATACAGCACTATAACTTCTCTTCTTTCCCCTTTTTGTTTCTAGTTCAAGCGCCAATTTACGTAAAGACTTTCTTGGTCTACCCACTGCCTCAGTTAGGAAGTCTTTTGACTCCTGAGAAAGGACTTCAGGCCTTCCAAGATTCTCACTCTTTTCACAATGACAGTCATGTGGATTTTTGTTCCAGTTTCTTTTAACAAAGGATTCATCTCTTTTAATGTATTCAGCTATCAAGGAATGTGAAATGAAGGATGTGCCAGTATCCCTGGCCTCTCTGAAGGTTATAGCCCGGATTCAGTCAATCCATCTGATTTCCTCCGAGTCGTTAGCCATGGCTGTATCTAACTCCGTCACTCAGTCTGAAAATACAAGAAATGTGAAATGAAAAACAGCTTAATAGAAACTTAAAATAATGTACTTGGAGGTAGGCTATAGCAGAAAACTTCATAACTTTCCATTTGTTCTGTGGAGGGGGGGCTCTAATTTCGAAACACCCGGTATATACACCCACTCACTTATTACCGACACAAACACGCACACGTACACGCATGCAGATACATACACACCATACACACAAAACACACACACACCATACACACAATACACACACACACACACACACACACACACACACATATATATATATATATATATATATATATAATATATATATATATATATATATATATATATATATATATATATATATATATATATATAGATACATATTAAGCCGGCTGTCTAACAGGGGTGGCTCCCAAGAAAAGACAAGCCAGCGATCACTGTCACCTTCTTTCTTTAACTGCTGAATATGCAGAAACTTTCGATAAGAGCAGCCGCCTCTTACACATACACAGAGGCTCATAAACAGCGCGTAGAACCTACTACATACACTTTGTTTTCATTAAAAACTTGACTCTGTTTTCTTCTCTTTTCCTTGAAACAATGGTAAATCTTTACTATGCAGTGGATATTGAGGTAAAATTATCTCTCTCTCTCTCTCTCTCGTGGATTTATTCACCTAGCATCTGCAGTATATTCCCGTCCTGATAAACAACACTTCTTGTCTACGCTGAGCGTGCGTTCATTATTAAATTAGTGTCCGAAGAACCCGTCGCAGGCATTGACATCATGAGCTTTGACTGCAGTCTTCTCCTGGGACTGCCTCCTACATAAAGATGCGTCCATCTGCACCTTGTCGCAAACGTATAACAAGCAGGTTGAAAAGATGTCAACGACTGTATGGGAATGGAATGGAATATAGAATTCAGGCCAGCTGGGACCTATGAGGTCATTCAGCGCTGAAAAGGAAATTAAGAGTAGAAAGGTTTGAAAGGTGTAACAGGGGGAAAACCTCGCAGTTCCACTATGAAACAGTTGTGAGGAGAGGGTGGATAGCAAGATGGAGGAAAGAGAACATGAAAGGAAGTACAGTAAATGGAATGAATAGGGTTGCAGCTAGGGACCGAGGGGACGCTGCAAAGAACCTTAAGTGATGCCTACAGTTCACCGCGTGAGGGGCACTGAGGGCCCGATCCCCCTACGGAGTCAACGACCGTATGCGGAATTCGAACTTTTGCCCAGCGATTATCAGGAAGTCGTTACTTGTATTCAGCCCGTTTGAGGTGTCTGTGCGATAAGGGACCGACGTGTTTCTATAACAAATTTTACTGTGGTGTGGATGCAACCCAAGATGGTAGCAGTGCGTGTTTCATTTTAGTTGTCTGTAAAAGAAAGCTATTGTGCCGGCTCTGTCTGTCCGTCCGCACTTTATTCTGTCCACACTTTTTCTGTCCGCCCTTAGATCTTAAAAACTACTGAGGCTAGACGGCTGCAAATTGGTATGTTGATCATCTACCCTCCAATCATCAAACATACCAAATTGCAACCTTCTGGCCTCAGTAATTTTTATTTCATTTAAAGGTTAAAATTAGCAGCAATAGTGCTTCTGGCAACGATACAGGATAGGCCACTACCGGGCCGTGGTTAAAGTTCCATGGGCCGCGGTTCATACAGTATTATACCGAGACCACCAAAAGATAGATCTATTTTCGGTGGCCTTGATAATATGCTGTAGCGGCTGTACAGAAAACTCGATTGCACCGAAGAAACTTCTGCGCATTTTTTTCTTGTTTTAATTAGACCTTCGCTTTCTAGACTGGTGGATTCGTTTTAATCCAAAGTATTTAGAAAACTTCTTCAAGATGAGGATTTTAAAGAGCTGAGAAACTCAGATCTTTAGCCGTTCTTCCATTTTCAGTTACGATATAACATTAAGAAATTCCCAAGAAAATTCTCCGCCAGTCTCACAGACTTTGCCATCATTTATTCCATACGGTTATCGAGGAGACAACTTAAGCTAAGGATTCTGAGACGTTTAAAATCTGTTATCACAAATCCACAATCGTCCTAATAACACCGAGAGGCAGATGAAAATAAGTTCTAAATGCTCTATTATTATCGCAGATTGTTAGATATTACTTGAATGTACAGCCATTAAGGAGACATCTCTGAATTCAAGGACGCTGTGTTGTTTAAATACGTATACATATGTATATAATCCTTTCATACAGTGAGAAACATTTTCGCGCGGGAAAAATTTGCCTAAATAGAAATCATCAATCCCACGGGAGAATAAATGGGAGTATGAATAATTATCTAGAGGAAGGAGGAGGGACGCATGAAGCATAATCTAGAGGTTGAAAGGAGTATATCAAGTGAGTTGCAAATTCATCTTATAACTTATTTAAAATGTTCGGAAAGTGTTTGTTATTATATGTTTGTCTTAGTGTTGTTTAGTTGCTTGTTGTACGATTTGTTTGTGGCTCATTTTCTTACAACTTTCAATCGTTTTGTTTGTTACCTTCTTATCTTTCTGTGTTTTAATAGTATTTATAATTACTTAAACAGTTATTAGCCTTTTTGATTTGCTCAGTGTGAACACGGATGTATAATAATAAGAGAAATGACAAAATCCTTTTAATTTCAGTGAACATTTATCTACAATTCCTTTCGATCTTGTTGTGACGTAGTTTTATTTTGGTCCAGAGGATAGAGTGGGCGTGCTGGGTATGATATAGAATGGAGGACGGTGGAAGGGGTGTTGAGAGATTTCTTAAAAATACTCTTCTCGGTCTTGTCATCACAAAAAAACCTTTGATAGATTTGATATAAACTCGTCACATATTTTTTGCACTGGCGCTTACTCTACAACGCAACATTATCCATAAAGAAAACACTCACTGCAGTAACTTCAAATGAATCTCACACAACAGAGAATACACTGTTGACTGATTAATTTGTATTCGAACCTTGCGTCACAACGATTAAGGTCATCAATGTCGGGAATATGTTTTTGTTTACAGACAGTTCGTGTTAAAAGTAAAAGAGAGGAAACGTTTCTTTCCGAGAGATACTAAATACAACTAAAATGGAACGACGCGCACGATTCTGCTATTAAATGGTTCTTACGCAAGCAAACGGGACATCGGTAGCCAACGCAGATTTCAGCTCGAGAGATGAGCAAACTTGAGGGGGAAGGGGTAAACAGGATGCGCGCTCGTTCTTCGGGAAGATAATGGATGTGTTTATGTACAGTATGTGAGAGAGAGAGACAGATAAGGAGAGACAGGCAGACAGAGAGAGAGAGAGAGAGAGAGAGAGAGAGAGAGAGAGAGAGAGAGAGAGAGTTCAAAAATAATGTAAAACTGAAACAAGCAGGATCAGCAAGGAGACCTTACGAAATGCTGATTCCCGTCCCTTCTCTTGTGAAAAATTATCTGAAAAAAATCTCTACTCGTTCCCGGACAACTTTTATTGACGTTGATTGATAAGAAGACGTTGTTATTCCTATTTCACTTCTGTTGGCCTCGCATAAGGTAGTTGGCTGTGCGTTTCTTATATTTAATTTCTGTGCTCAAAGGATCGTTTGTTTTTAATGAAATCTCAGGATTTGACGAAGCAAGATAGTGAAACAGCATAAGAACACAAACACTCACTCACTCACTCACTCACTCACTCACTCACACACACACACACACACACACACACACACACACACACATATATATATATATATATATATATATATATATATATATATATATATATATATATATATATATATATATATATATATATATATATATATATATATATATGTGTGTGTGTGTGTGTGTGTGTGTGTGTGTGTGTGTGTGTGTCTATTTGCGCGTGTGTATAAAATACTAAAACTCTGAAAAGTTTGTTTTTTTCCACACTGCAGCACACGATCAAGTGTTAATTTAGCTGTGTCATCTGCCCACCCCTGCCCTCCCCCCTTTCTTTTTAGCCAAGGCTGGTTAGAGGTTAACCTAAGGGACATCATCTTAATACCATCCCATAGACAGGGACTAAAGAGTCCAAAAGACCGACCTCTTGGAAATGGAGACCTAGGACAGACGAAGCACACAAGCTGGAAGATATTTCCAAAGTTTAGTAGTACAGGAAACGAAGCAGCCATAGAATATTGCAATCGAAGCTTTACTGATTTCCACACTTTAGCAGAGAAGCGGAGGACTGACAGGTATTACAGACAGTTTGAAATAAGGACAGACTCGATAAGCTCAATGGTACAGTGCCAAAATATTACCGATAAATGCAATCTATGTATGCAATTTATTTGCAGGCCATTCTCTATCAGTGATCAACGTGTTAAGAGAAATTATCTTAACACATCAGAATTCATTCAATAAAAGTTGAGGTTAATGCAATTAGAGAAATTAATTAAATTACATGAGTTGGCGAGGGATCACTGCCGTTAAAAAGGCACAAGAACTATATCTAAATTTTAAACAATTCTTTTTTCAATTTTCCGGAACTGAAAATTCTTTTTCATTCTGAAAGGATATATTAAAGGGAAAGCAATGAGCTTAACGAAGGGACTACATATAAAGAAAACCGAAAACTAAATAGGAAATTGCTTGGAAAACAGTGAGTTTCGTAAAAGCTAAGCACGAAAGCAACAGTCCAGATATGAAAACAGGGAATGCAGTAAGCTTTTGTATTTATTTATTCATATTTACTTTCTTGTATGTATGTATGTATGTATGTATGTATGTATGTATGTATGTATGTATGTATGTATGTATGTATGTATGTATGTACCTGTTTTATTGTTAGACAAAAGAAATAGATAAAACAAAATAATGGTAAATTTATAAGGCGAAGTGGTAAACCTTTTGTGTTTTTAAATGAAACTGGCTTAATATTTTTTAAGTAGATTACTGAGTATTATAAATTCCCTCAGTGAAAAGGTGTTTTAATCCAACTCTATCTGAAATTATTACCAGCACGTACCATTATCATATAAGATAATAAGCTTACTTTTATACTCCTCTGGGAATAACAGCAATTTCATAGTTAATGTTTATCCATAATTATTCACCTAATGGAATTTAATCTCTTGTGAATTAGATTAAGCCTGTACTGGTTGTTTACCTTCAAATGTAACCTGAAGTCAGAAACCTTTTTCTTTTTTAGTCTTTCCAGTTTTAATTCAGGCAATGAAGCATTATAAATCATGTATCGTGCAAAGCATGCATAGGCATTATGATATTCAAGAGCCTCCGGTATCACATACACGCTGTGACAATATTCAATCCTCGGATATAAACTGTAGCATTCCGGCCTATTCCAGGGTTCGCTCATTTCTCTACCCTCCCTTTTTGAAAATGATCCGTCGGTTCTTTAAAGGTTTAGATATAACTTTTTACATCGTTTACTTCTTTGCTTTTGTTTCCCGTAGTATCTTTTCCATAGTGAAATTTTGTACTTTTATTCGTAAGTGAGCCTGAGTGTTATTCAGTTCTATTTCTTTACTTAATCAGTAATGGATGGAATAGGATACTGTGTTAATTTTCTAATCCCTATTTAAGAGTCTCATGAATATTTCGGAGATAACTTTGTCGTTGCGAGTCTTCATCGATCGCTGAACACCAAACTATTATATACGAGGTGTAGACACACGCGAACACATATATTTCCATACGTACATACATACTGTGTGTGTGTGTGTATATATATATATATATATATATATATATATATATATATATATATATATATATATATATATATATATATATATCGTATATATATACATACTGTTTACATGAATTTGTATACGTGAATGTGGAATGATAAGTCAATGAGTGCATGTCTATGCATGCGTATATTTTTCATCTAAGTAAAATACACTGTTCTTCCAGCAGCAAACCATATCCTTTACGTCCTAGTGACAAGAATTACTCGAAGACTTCTGACAACTTTTAGAGCTACGAATAACTGGTTATTTCCGGAATCTCTCCCAAGAAGTTCCTACTCCCTCTTTCGCTCGACCCAACCTCTTTATTTTTATTGTTATCCTTGTTTCTAGCTTCGTGACTCTTCTAAAGAAATAACCAGACCACTGAGCTGACTTTCAGCTCTCACAGGGCTGGCCCGAAGGATTAGCTTAAAATACTAGGTCCAGGCCTGAGGCCAAGCGCTAGAGATAACAGTTTAAGGGGAACAAGGGTTGGAAGGGGAAATAGAGAGGAAAAGTTCTTGAACCAGATACTGAACTTTTGATGGATCTCTGAACCTCAATAATTAGTTGTTATCATTGATTAGGTAACAGCGCCTCTCTTATACTGAGCCCTTACTCTATGTTAATCTGTATACATCAGGATAAATGACTTTTCCTTACAGTTATGGATTGTTCCAACTTTCATTAACAATTACCCAGCGTTGGTGCCCATAGTTGTTGTGACGTCACGCTATATAAATCAGCCAATCAATCAGTAGCATATTCGTTTTAATTTAGAACAAGGGCTTTAGTCCACCTTCAACCGCCCTCTTTTTATATGAAGGCTTCGGACCAGCGTGGCCATGTACGGTTTCATACAAGAATCACAAATCTTGTTATAAGTTATTATCGGCATGCACCTCAAAGGATTTTAGCAGGCGGCAGTAATAGCATGAGGCATTATTTGTATGTATCTGGAAGTACCCCTATCACATATGGCAAAGCTTTGTCTAAAATTGACATATTTATAATGAGGTTAAGGTCAGGATACAAGTACTCTTGGGAGTATGTTGGTGAGAGTAATAATTTTTCGTACAAATTAAGTAGCGAGCCAAACTCTCATACAATATGTCATGATGTGTTATACTGTATTGAACCTTCAGAATGTAGGGATAGAAGTGTTGATTCAGTTCCAGAGCAGGTGTGCTATTTGCTTAACAATAATATTGTTCCAAGAATTATGAAGAAGTTTCCCAATTTCCATTGGAATAAGCAATTTTGGAATGTGAATGATGTATTGTTGAAATATTGTGGAGTGTGTACCAGCATGCTGATACACCCCATTTGATGTATAATATGTAATATGTGTCAATAAATTTCTTGAACTTGAACTTGACCTCATTGTTACTCCGTGATTCATTTACCCTTTACGTTGGAAATTACCATCTGAATATTTGAATCAGAAGTCTCATCTTTTCCCAGAATGCATCACTCATTCAGTACGGATTTTTTGCCAGTGCAAGAATACAAAATATATTAGTTTTGTTTAACAATGTTCAATGGTGTTTTAATAGGTTGGTGGACATATTCAACAAAAAAGAATACAATAAATACAATAACGGTAGTCATATTGGGAAATGAAATGTGGGAATATGAGATTAAGCACATGCCCATTACAAAGTGAATAACAATAGTTGCCCCTTTAGTTTTTCCCTCGTGTCTGCTGAGAGCATCAATGAGACAATTCAATTATTAAATGACCAAAATAAAAAATATAACTTCCGTCACGGGAGTGAAAACGTAATGTAAAATATAAACAGTGTCTGGCTTTTTTCATTTTATATATATGTATGTATATATATATTGTTACGCGTGAGACTTGGCTGATAAGTTTATTACTTGATTTACGTAATTTTTACAAGGCCCTGCACGCCAAGAACACACGTAACCTGTCGATGAAGCTACGAATTAACCTCAAAGACAGCTGTTTAAATGAACCAAGGTCGCCAACCGGGGTAAATTCCCGACAAAATGCAAGAATTGCGGTTAACTAATGAAATTAATTAATCTTCGCCCAACTTCGGATGCAGTCCGCTTTACTCGCTAATATGGTAAAACCAAAAATCACAACGGCTCTCCCAAACAATAACATCGAGACACAAAGAATGCAAAAGAATTAAAATGACTTGCTTACCTTCCCTAATGCCTAGTTACTCTTACTGTAATAATTTGGATGAAACTAAACAATATAATAATTAGGCTCAATCTAGACTTCGTAAAAGCAACGTGTGCTTGGTAATCTACTGGGTGGTGGCGGGAGAATGGAACAAGGAAAATTGGAAATACAGGAAGTTATTAGTCAGTCGACGAAGCTTGGACAAGAATCGGACTTACCTTGGACGCCGAGTTGTTTGCACATACAACGGACGCCCCGAAGTCTTGATAATAGCAGTCTTCCCAATTCACTAATAAATATAGACGAAGGAACACAAAGGGGGTAGGGGGACAAAGGACACCGTTCCGTCCCAAACACGGCGTGCTCTCTCGCTCACGGCGCGTATCTCTCTGACCTCGCTCTGATCCAGCAAGGTGGATGGCCGCATCTGTACACTACGCCCCAGACAATCCGACCTTGACAAAGACATCGCCAAATGCATAGGGTAAAGGGAAAGACAGCTTAAGACCACTGTTACTAGAGATTACTGAGTGAAAAACCTCTCTGAGGTTAGGTCCCTAATGTCACACAGGCATACTTTTGTTTTTCTTTTTTTTTTTTAATTACACAGCCTATCCCTGCCTACGTGAGGACGCCGTCTGTCTCTGCTATGATCGTTATATTTGAATTGCCTGGTCTACCTGTGGGACAAAGACGTTCCCTGTTGAGGTCAATCTGATTGATATTGCTACACATAAATACATCGAGGGCAAACAGCAGTAATATTTATAAATATATATATATATATATATATATATATATATATATATATATATATATATATATATATATATATATATATATATATATATATATATATATAGTTATGAGGCTAGTCCCATAACGTTCGATCTGGCAACACTGCGCAATTCCCCTTCACGATGGTTCGACATAAACGTCCCATGTAACTTTAGATCAAGCTGCGACCTTGTGGCATTAACAGGCGGACTTGAGTGCACCTTTTGCGAAGTGATTTTGTTTCAAGTGTTACGAAAGTGAGCGAGAACAGTTACGAGCAACGCTGTGCGATCAAGTTTTGTCGCAAACTCGGACAGAATGCCACTGTAACGTGCAAAACTTCGACAGGTCTAATGGGGAAGACTGCTTTGTCACGAGCACAGGTTTTCAGATGTTTCAAAGCATTTTCAAAAGGCTGAGAACCCATTCAAGATGATCCTCGGTCCAGAATGGTACGTTATTTCTCTATGGTATCTGGCCGTGCCCTCCCCACCTTCACTTACATAACTGCCATTTCAGACCTTGGAGCACCTTACTGCATCCCACAACAGTAGACTAATTACCATGCCCATAATTCAGTTCTAAGACCAACCGGGACAAGTTCATTTATTCTGTGAACAGGGTGAATCGTATTGGGGGCGGGAGGGGCTTTAAAAAGCAACGATGGAAAATATGCAGCTCACGAGGAAGTAATCCTTTTACATATTATTGCTTCGGATTTTCGGGAGACCTGAAAAAACAAACATCAGTAATTAAAAGAACAAACTGTCCTATAGCATGGAAATTCACTGGTTTTTTAAAAATCCTTATTTGTTATACTATGTCTAGTCTTTCTTGATTTTCGTTTTCTCCTATTCTGTGTTTTATTCCCCCCCCCATCTTTCTTGTTATTCACATGCGTTCTTATGCTTTATTCTCCTATGTTCCTCCTATGTAACAGACTATCAGTATAGAGAGAGAGAGAGAGAGAGAGAGAGAGAGAGAGAGAGAGAGAGAGAGAGAGAGTGGAAGGGGTAGTATTAAGGATTAGTTCTTCGAGACCCTCTCATTGAAATATTCCTACTCATTTCTGCAGTAGGATTGCAAAGCCCAAATTCCGAGAGTGTGTGAGGCTTCAGGAAAAATTTTGGATCTTTTCTAGATAGTGACCCACAAAGGTTTTAACCCGGTATGTATCCACCCTTGCGGCGTGTTTAGTACAAGCCCGTTGGGGATTACTGTAAAAACACAAACAAAGACTGTAAATATCAAAAAGATAATGTCCCCCAAGAAATATTAGTCCTAGATAACGACCCCCGAAAACCCTTGGGAGTCACTATCTAGGAAAGATCAAAAATTTTCATTGATTCTAAAATTAGATTGCATAAATTTTCATCCTTATTAATGAAGTCATTATACAGAGGATAACGAGCTATAACAGAGTTGCAAGTAACTATAAGTATATATAAAATAGTCAAATATGTCATTAAACAACTTTCCCTTCAGTTCAGGGGCAAATATGTTATTATTATTCCCGTAATGACGCTGTCATTTTTCGCAACGAATGGCTCAAAAACAGGAATTTCAAGCGACAGAGTGCAAGATCTTTTGCCTGTATTCTAAATCATTTTCAATTAGGCTACTTACAATAGAAATGCTCTGTCTTGTGTGTGCCACATCCAGCCCCGCTCGCTTCCCCTGGCGTGCAAGATTAGTATTCTCTCTCTCTCTCTCTATCTCTTATGCTAAGTTCACACATTCACGTATCAAGGCACGCATGCCCACACATGCCCATGCACGGGGCGGAGTCAGCAAGTACGCAAACACAACGCAAATACAACGTAAATGTACTGTAAGTACTGTGTAAGTGCGCCAGCATGCGGCGCGACCGTTACGGACCACCCGGGCATGCGCAGGAGGCCACAAACCTTTCGACCTGCTCAAAACCCTGCGTGGGTGGCCAGGTCAGCTGTCAGGTAGCATGGCCCGACCCGCACAGCGTGGCGCCAAGCGCGGGCTGACCATGCAGCTGCTAAGCCTTACCTGTGGTCCCACACTGCCCCACGGTTCCTGCTCCGCACCGCATGGCTGCCAGCATGACGAGGGAGTAGACGTGGCAACGCTGCCGCATCGCCCGCAACCACGGAGATGTGGCAACACTTTGACCTGGGATAAAGGGACAGGGACACGCTTGCGGGTCAGTTCTTCTCTGGACAGCATCCTGTTGCTCTCTCCGTCAGCGCCTCCGTCGTCGTCATCCACTGCAGCCAAGATGCCGTAAGGACCCCTGTTGAAGAGGACCAGGAAGGGGGCCCTGAGAACTCCAGGAGCCCTGGCAGCTGGAGTTGCCCCCTACACAAATCCTTCAGAAGCTGATGGTCCCCCTTCAGGCAGTGATGCTGTGGTGCTGCAGCTTGAGGCCGACGAGCTCGTGACAGAGAGTGAGCTAGAGGAGGAGGAAGAGGAGCTTGCCCTCGTTTACGAGAGCAACCCCACCGCCACCACCGACGACGCCGCCCACGAGGGGGATGCCGACGATGACACCGAAGGCACTCCTGAAGGAGAGGGCCCTACAGGTCAGGGCCGGAAGAAGAACCCATCAGTGATCCTCTTGGAAGAGAATGAGAGGCTTGTTGGCAAGTGGCTGGAGACCGAGGCCGAGTTTATTTATAACAAGGGCCTCACAGCCTACAAGGACAAGGCCAAGGTTTGGAGGGCCTTCGAAGAAAAGGGCCGGTCACTTGTTCCTCCCGTGAGCGGCCGTGAACTGAGGACGTGGTTTACGTCCCTCAGGAGTCGTTTTGGGCAGCTCATGGCGGAGAAGAGTGGCTAAGGGACGGGTAGACGGCTGACAGACTGGGAGAAATGGATCCTCAACATTTTCCACTTCCTGAAGCTGCACATTGTGCGTCAAAGGAAGCCAAGGGTGTTGGGACTTCCGATGATATGTCTGTTTTAATGTGTTTCCATGCATAATTATTACTGAATATAATGTTATTACATAGTTTCCATGCATTCAATATACATTTTATACCATTTTCTCATATATGTTCCTCCTATTTTTACAGGCTGCTCATGCTGCTGCCGCCCTCCCTGCCCAAGCTCTGGACCTGCCTGCTGCTCCTGTTTCTTCTCCTGCCCTGACACCGATGCCCTCACCCTCTCCGCTTGCTGAGCCAGCAAGCACCAAGGCTTGGAAAAACCAAGCTTCCGAGCTCTTATGACGCCACCTTCACGAGGGCACAGGCCCTCCGGGACGATATGTTGTCCAATATGCAGCCAGCTCCTCGTAACCCCCGCGTCCTCTACTGGAGGAAGTTTTTTGAAGAGGTCGAGGACGAGTGCGTGCAGGTGTCAGAGCAGCTGAGTCTGACACTGAAAATGGAAGTGCTCGGTGCCATCCAGAGGTACATCAGTGCCACCAAAGATGGCGCCACGGTGCCGTCAAGGGGCATGATGACCCACACCCTGGCAGTGACAGCAGAATGTCAGACACCTGCAGTTCCTGCCAGGCTGTCGGCATCGCAGCATCGGTCACTCACTGCACAGCAGCTGGCGCTCCTACAAGCACAGTTGGTGACATCGACCCCAAAGGAGCTCAGCAACCTGTCACTTGACACGACATTCCTGAATAATTTAGAGTTAACATTTTTTATATACTGCCGTTTTTCCTTGTGCTTCTATTTATGTATATGTTTGTATTTTATATTAAATAAATATATTTTGCAATATCATGTCTAGCTCTAGCCTCGGTCCAAAAGTACTAAGTATTGATGAGAATAATGTATCATGGATGTGAAAAATATCATGTATTTAATGAAGTAGCTAAAATACAAGTACACAAATAAAGAAGGCAAAATGAACCTGAATACACTAACATTTCAGTATACATTACTGACTTTGAAATAAGTTCAAAATACTTTATGTAACATATGTGCACAGAAGCAAAATGACAACAGACAAAATATTAGCAAGTCATATCAAATGTCACAAATATCGGAGAGATGGTAGTTTCAAAAAGAGATATATCAGAATATCAACAATGTAAATGCTAAGAGCAGGTACTTTCAAGAACATAGAATTATCACATCAGAATAGAAACAATGTTAAGAGAAGGTACTTTCAAAAATGATAGTTATCATATCAGAATAGAATCCATGTTAAGAAATTATTAAAAAGGGCAAAATAACTACATCTTCTTTCTTTTATTTATATGTATGTTTGTTTCATATTGATTAAATATACATTTGCAATGTCATGTCCCACTCTATCCTCTTCGCAATTACCAAGTATTGATGAGAATAATATATCATGGATTTGAACAATATCTTTTATTAAATCAACTAAAACAAACAGTACACAAATACAGAGGGCAAAATAATCCTGAATTAATACATTATTGAATTTTAAATAAGTCCAAAATAAATGCAAGAACAGACATTTAAGTAATTACAACAAGCAGGTATGCAGGAAAGTAACTAAATCATGTTCTCCTGCCAGTGCACGGAGCCTTCAGCCGATGAAAAATATTCCTTCAGCATGTTACGCTGTTCCTTTGCAATCCTCGTTGCAGTGTTGCCGGTCACGGTTGGAAGGGCTGTTCCTAAGGACGGGTCACTCCTCCAGCTACCAAGTATGACAGCATGTGTGACGGGGTGCTCCTGATCTCCTTCTTGTCTGCGTGCATTTCTTCTTATTATCATATTGTGCAGAACACATGCGGACATCACTAATGGCTCTATACGGTCAGGCTTCAGGCATATTGCAGTGTGGAATACTCGGAATCTGTTTGCCAGAATCCCAAATGCGTTCTCCACCATCCTGCGTGCCCTGCTTAACCTGTAGTTGTAAATCCATTCCTCCTTGCTTAGCCCTCTTTTGGGGTAGGACTTCATAAGGTAATTCCTCAGGGGGAAGGCATCATCGCCAACTAGGAAGTAGGCCACAGGAGATCCATTGGATTGACCTGGCAGGGCATCAGGTTGGGGAAGATTTGCTTCCTCTTGCAACAGCATTTCTGCCCATCGGGTCTGGGCAAATACACCACCGTCTGACTCTGACCCAATGGCACCCACGTCAACGTATATGAACTTGTATGAAGCATCAGCAACTGCAAGTAATACCATGGAGTAGAACTTCTTGTAATTGAAGTAATGCGTACCGTCTTTGGGAGGGTTACGGAGCCTAATGTGTTTGCCATCTATAGCTCCAATTACGTGCGGGAAGTTCCACTGTTCCTCAAAACCCTGTGCAACCTCCTGCCACTCTTCAGGTGTTTATGGCACCTGCAGTTCCTCATCCCCGAAGGCAGCAACAATGGCCCTGCAGGTCTCTGGTACGATGTGACTAATGGTGTTGTGGGCTACCCGGAACGAGTATTGCAGACTCTTGTATGAATCACCTGTAGCGAGGAAGCGTAGGGTGATAGCAACATGTAGGCCTGGCTCAATGGGTTTCCTCCAGAATGTCACTTTCTTCTGAATGTAGGGTGTGACTCGTTCAACAATTTCATTGAAGAGGTCCTTGTCAATCCGGGTAAAATTTCTGTACAGGTCTGGGGCTTGGGTTGACAACTCCTCCATCAAGATTGTCATAATGACCTTGCTCCATCCTTTTCTGCAGGTACGACCACGTCCACACCCTCCTTGGCCGCCTTTTTTTCTGCTCTGTGTGCTTTGCAGCAATCATTGCAATCTTCAGCAATAACATGATGAGCACATATTCAATGACATACGGCGAGATTTCTCTTCTATCCCTACTTGCTATAGCTATAAGTTGATGCATATCAGCTATGTTGTCCAGTTGCTTCAGCAGGTTGGTAGTATGTCTTGATGCTGTGGTATTACGGCATTGACTAGCCACACATGTGCCACTGCCGGCCCTTTTATAGCTGGGGTTTAACCCCCGTAGTGTGTGGGGCCAACGTGACGTTTGCGTAACTCAGTTACGCAGAACATAAAACATACAGTATACGGACGTCGGTGTTACGTGCTCTGCCACGCACTACTTCTGCCTGCGCCGCCGCTTGTTAGTAAGCGTCACGTCACCCTTACGCAGTGCGTACATTTGCAGCGCACTAATACGCATGCTTTACGCACATCATCCCATGACACGTAACCAGTTGGGCGGGGCTTATTTTCTCGTGTATGTGCACGTTTCACAAATTTCGGCTGTGCATGCGCATGCATGACTTGATACATGAATGTGTGAAGTGAACTTAGCATTAGTTGCCAGGATCCTCCCTCTCATTCAGTCATGTGTGGGCAGCTTTCCTCGCACTCTCTCTCTCTTGTAGTCGCCGGGATCCTCCTTCATTCAGTCATGTGCGGGCGGCTTTCATTGCGCGCTCTCTCTCTCTCTCTCTTTGGAAGTGAACGCAGTGCGTTGCTCTTCCTCTCACTTTTTGGCTCTTGTCATCACACTCATTATGGCGTCCCTCGAGATAGCATGGGCAACATTAAGCTTTCCCTGCTATATATTCAGACCAAGTTATATTGAATAAAAGCCTCTCAATCCAACGAGCTTGCAGGGCGTGAGATCCTTCTTGTTGAACAAATCTCTGAGAGGTTTGTGGTTTGTTTTCATTTTAATCTCACGTCCCAACAAAAATATATTGGTCTCCCTCCAGAGCCTCTATCGAAGGGTCTGTGGTTCTTCGCGGTCTTTCTAAATGCACGTGATGCAAAACAAATCTGCCTCTCTCTGTTCTCATCATCATTTGTGGAAAAATCCATCTACTGCTACGTTACTAGCATCGGTTGTCGCTAAAAAGGACCGATCAAACTTGGGTAAGCCGGGAGGATAAGCTAACAATTCGCCATTTGCGAGTGCTCTTTCATCCTCTGGAAAGACCCCTCCCCCAGTTTCCCACCCGTGAAGCGCTCTTTTCTCAGTAAGTCCAATGGTCTAGCTATTTCGCCAAAGTTTCCTAGGAACTTACAACAATAACTTGCAATTCCGAGAAAACTGAACACTTCTTTAGCATTCTCTGGACGGGGGGAGTCTTCGATGGCCTGTAATTTACTAGAACAGGACCTGAAGCCTTCAGATGCCTCAAAATGTCCAAGGAGCTTTGCCCCTTTTTTTTTCTAAAAATCTGCGTTTTTTTAAATATTGATTTTCATTTTTTTCTGTTAAAGGGTTCCCAACACTTTTATATTACCCGTGTGTCCCTCTAATGTAGTGCCGCTGATAATGATTTCGTGTAGATATACAGAAACACTATGCCCTATCAAGAAGGCTAACATTAACATTAACACTGCCCCGAGGCATTCCTCACTCCAGTAAGAATTAATTAACGTTTGCTCTGATGATAGATTTTTTTACTTCTTCCTTCTGTGGTGCTACCCAGATTTTAGATCAAAAGTAGTGTAAAACTCAACATTCTCATTTGTAACGGCATTCGCCCGCCTGTAATCTACATGTAATCTAGAGAGCCATCCTTCTTTTTACCCTTCACGATTGGAGAGGCGCAGGGGGACGCGCTTTGCTAGATTATCCCTTCATCCCTTAATTTGTCAATTACCTTCTCCACTTACCTCTGATGATGTACTGGTACCTAGAGCGGCTTTGATCGTATGGGAGGTTCTTTTTCTGTCGTGATCGCACCTTCTACATTCCCCTACATGAAGAAAGGGTAAATTCTCAGGTCGAGTGAGTAAGGTGGAATGTTTCTTCGTCTTGTGTCTTCGACGCTGCCTCCCAGCCGCTGCTACGTGAGTACTCTCAGCTGATGCATGCTCATCAAGGTCACACACCAACTCCTCGCCTTGCGCCACCCTCTGATCTGATGTGCTAACAAACGGTACACGCGCTTCTCCATGCGTTGCTTTATTTACCTCGGGCAATATATAACATATCACATATTCTTTTTGGAGACTACCCATTTACAGCAAGCTCTAGAATGGCTGTCTTTTAATGGCTACAACTTTGCAGTGTTTTTACTTAAATGAACATAACAAAACGAATGAATTAAAGCGAGAATAGGGGACTTTATATACTATGAAAAGTAAGTAAAGAACATTCATAGGATGAACATTTTTGTGTATATATATATATATATATATATATATATAATCAACAATGAAATATACAAAACAGTGAAATATTGAAAAAGAAAGAAGGAAAATTCTGGCAGAACTGCTGAGTCACGTTCAACTTGGGTGGAGTGCAACAGTCAGTTTGAGCTTGACTCTCCTAGTGGATTGTAGTGCGCATGGTCTTGCGAGCAAATATTTCAAGGTGATACTTGTGTTCATTATCATTTCACAGATTATGAACGTCCCTGTGCAAATTAATTCAGATCCTATTACTTTACTGCTAATCCTTGACGAAGGCGTTCCCTCCCACCCTGCTAAAAGAGCTTGGCTGTACATGACGAAACATCCAAAGTAAGTATGATTAGAAAATGTGCAAAAGAATATCATTGTAACTCGTAAGAAGACATTTCCATAACTCCATTTGCAATTATTGAGAAAGATACCAAGGAAGGAACTGCACGGAACGATTGTGTCCGGTGAATTTTTTTTTTTTTTTTTTTTTACTATTGTCGTGTCGTCCAGAGCTTTTTCATTTCAGATGGTATTTGAGTTTAACTTCTCTCATGGACCTTTCATGGGACAATCGCTGCCTTCTACATTGAATTTTGGATATATAATATATATGTTATCGCATTTCTCTCTCTCTCTCTCTCTCTCTCTCTCTCTCTCTCTCTATATATATATATATATATATATATATATATATATATATATATATATATATATATATATATATATATATATATATATATATATATATATATATATATATATATATATATATATGTGTGTGTGTGTGTGTGCATATATATATATACATATATATATATATGTATAAATAAATGATTACGTGCACAGGCACACATACATTTATATATATTATATATATACATATATAGATAGATAGACTGTATGAAGCAACGGCTGAATTCCAGAATCCCACTTAAACAACTTTCCCCTGCAGATAACCGTCGGTTGTCATTGTCATTCAGGCCTCATACTTTTGTCCCGGTCTCACTTTCTCCACATCCCATCCACACACATCAACACGCACTCATCTTCAGGGCATGTACTCAGGATACCCCTCCCCGGGTCATATCTCATGCATGCCTATTCGGCCTCGAAAATGACCCGCATGTTCTCTCTCTCTCTCTCTCTCTCTCTCTCTCTCTCTCTCTCTCTCTCTCTCTCTCTCTCTCTCTCTCTCTGTGAGTTCCTTGGATCCTCCTCTTCCCTCTTAAGTTGCGTTTTCAATGTAGTGACTCAAACGACTTTAGCCGCGCGACTAGAGCTGCAAGATTACAGTCAAAAAAGTTAAGTATACCTTAGTTTTACCAGACCACTGAGCTGATTAACAGCTCTCCTAGGGATGGCCCGAAGGATTATATTTATTTTACATGGCTAAAAACCAACCGGTTACCTAGCAACGGCACCTACAGCTTATTGTGGAATCCGAACCACATTATGACGAGAAATGAATTTCTATCACCAGAAATGAATTCCTCTAATTCTTCATTGTTCGGTCGGAGACTCGAACTCGGGCCTAGCGAGTGTTAGCCGACAACTCTACCGACCGCCCAACGAGGAGCTTAGTCGATTTGCAATACAACTTGGTCGCTCTACTTCATCCACTTCATTGTTGATGTAATGGCGGAAGCTCCTGGGTTAATCTTTCATCTTCTCAAGGAAGATGAGAAGACGAATATATATTTTATTCTGGATAAATACTCTGCTGGTCCCGCGTTCGATTCTCCGCCCGGCCAATGGAGAATTAGAGGAATTTATTTCTGGTGATAGAAATTCATTTCTCGTTATAATGTGGTTCGGATTCCACAATAAGCTGTAGGTCCCGTAGCTAGGTAACCAACTGGTTCTTAGCCACGTAAAATAAATCTAATCCTTCGGGCCAGCCCTAGGAAATCTGTTAATCAGCTCAGTGGTCTGGTTAAACTAAGGTATACTTAACTTTTCTGAATAAATAAAAAGGAAACAACTCTCAGCAATTGTATTCAGCAAGAGACACCGAGAAAATTGAAAATGTTCTAATACTAAGACATCTTTTGATTGATTATTTCGTGTTCTGAAAATTTTCTTTTACGTTTAAATACTGAACAATTTTTTTTAATAATAACTCGTCAGTCATTAAAAAAAATCACACACACACACACACACTATTAGGGTCGTGACAGCTGTTACGTCACTAGAATCGCTTCACTCGTCCGTCTGTAGACGCGTCATTGGAAATGGTGCCATTTGATACAATGAGGAGTACAAATTGCGGGACTAGTCATTTGAGTTACGGCATTGGAAACCTCCTCGACTGTCATACGTGGCTTTCCTCGCTTTTCCCCGCACTCCCTCCCTGTTTCTGGGATCCCCCTTGTTCTATACGAGTCACTGCCTTTAGTAGTTGAAGCAGTTCTTTGTTCTTTCTCCCTCCTTTTGGCTCTTGTCATCACACCCATTGTGGCACCCCCGGAGAAAGCATCAGCAACCTTACCAGATTTCCCGGTTAACGTGTCGTGCGATCCCCTTATCAGAAAAACCTCTGGTAGGTCTGGTCTGTTTTCAGTTGTATCTGATATCCCATCCAAAAATATCAATATCTCTACAGTTCCTCTCTGTCGAAGGTGCTATAGTTCTGATTTATTTCTGGTGATAGAAATTCATTTCTCGTCATAATGTGGTTCGGATTCCACAATAAGTTGTAGGTCCCGTTGCTAGGTAACCAGTTGGTTCTTAGCCACGTAAAATAAATCTAATCCTTCGGGCCAGCCCTAGGAGACCTGTTAATCAGCTCAGTGGTCTGGTTAAACTAAGATATACTCAACTTTTCTCGATCCCACTTAATGCGCGGGATGCAAAACAGATCGGTCTTTCCCTGTTCTCATCGGTTTTGGAAATAACCCGTCTCTTGCTACGTTACTAGTTGTGGGTAAGGTAACAATTTATCATTTGTGAGTCGTTCTTGCAAACATATTTGTTTTCTAAACAGGTCAAATGGTCTACGTGTTTCGGGGAACTTCACATGAACTTTCAGTAATAACTTGCAAGCCCAAGAAAACTGGACACTAATTTAGCATTCTTGGACGGGATAATTCTCCCCGCGATTGTTCCGCGTTCCCTTGGTTTGATCACTTCCTTTTCTACTTCCTTATGATGATGTAGGTACTGGTACCTGACACGGATTTAATCGTATCGGAGGTTGATCCCTAGGGGTACATATACCTTCGCGATCACATCCGATAGCATCTCCCCGAACTGAGGCTATTTCACAACAACTCCAGCTGATCGCACTCGTCAAGGTCACACGCCGAGTCATCATCACCCAACACCACCCTCTGATTGGATTTGTTAACAAACGGTACATGCACTTCTCAATTATTACCTTATTTACCCCAAGCTGTATATACTTCCATCTTCTTATGACCGTATGAATACTGTTCCTTCCGCCATAAGCCTGATGGAAAGACCGATGAAAAAGTTAGTTAAATTGTCTGTTCTACTGGACAGCTTCCATCCTATTCCCTTCACATCCACATATTGTTAGATTATTACTCTGTATGAAATCTAATCCTGAAACAAAACATTCACGCGATCCTGGAAAAAGGTAGTCTACTACATTCAAGTCATCAACTAAACTTTACAGAAAAATGTTTGTCTTGCCTCGCATTTTCTGTAGTAAATTAGGCAGTGGTTTTTGGTTGTCTCCAAAGTGATCCATCCTTTCGTCTTCTTTATTTACCCCTTCACTTTGTTCGCATTAATCAAGTACTCACTAGTTTTTTTGTTCAATAGGGCAGTCTTTGCTTTATACACACACACACACACACACACACACACACACACACACACATATATATATATATATATATATATATATATATATATATATATATATATATATATATATATATATATATATATATATATAGGAATATATATATTGTGAAGAAGTGTCCAGTGTCTGTTCTTCAAATCAAACCTGGTATCTAAGTGCTTGATATTTGATTACCAAACTTACCATTTATTCGACAATTATAGTTACCTCACAACAGCCAGACACCTGAACCCTCATCACACATACAAAACGACTGACTTCTCTAAAGGCAACGGTGATCCCTTATAAAACTTGTCAATCATCAAAGACAGCAAGTTCATTAAAATAGGTGTGAGGTAAAATCAAAGGGCATCACTCCAATAACATTATAAAAGTATTTTTATTTTATTTCCCTGGTTCGAGCTCACTTCAATTACTTGAAGGAAAACATCTCACTTACCACTCTATCTCTAATTCAAATCAAAATTACTGGTGGGTCAATGAATGAAACTGATATAATATTTTAAATACAAAAATTTATTTCTAAATTCAAAGATTATACATGACATTAACAGTCTCAGGGAAATTTATTATTACTTGAAAACAAAACAAAACTGGATTAAATCTGAATTAATCATCATTCAAAATTAAAGCAGAAATTAATTTATTAATTAATCAAAAAATTATTCCAGTAAAATTTAAATTGTTAAATAACAAAATTTGATTGAAAGAAAATACAAGTAAATTAATTCCCGTGTTAAACCAAATAAGACAATTAAATCAATCATATAAAAATGTGGAGTCAAAAGACACAGAAATATACTCTGCAAAAAAATTAAATATAAAAAAATGTAAAGCAAAAATTAAGGCAATAGGAAACACACCACATAATTATAAAATTCTTTAAAAGATAAAGCATAAAACATACAACATAAAAAAAGTATTAAAAAGGGAAAAGTATCTTTGTGTACAATCACTAAATATTTTTAGTGCACTAAAAACCAATAATTATGTTACAATACCTTGGTACCAAATGCTTCGTGTCTCTAATCAGGGGCCGTTACTTAATAAAATACGCTGTTCAGATAACTCAGACACATTTACTATGGAATTAAACAGTTAAAGGTTACGAGTGACCATGGCCTACCAAAATATCAATTACGTTACAACAGGACATTCGAAGTCCCGAGAGAGAGAGAGAGAGAGAGAGAGAGAGAGAGAGAGAGAGAGAGAGAGAGAGGGAAACGCATCACCCTTCAACACGGCTTTTGGTCTCAGAATGACACCCCAACGTAAGGGTGTCTTAGACGGCAGGGCAGGGCATGGCCCTACGAATCCGTGAATGGGTTTTAGACGAGATCTTTATTTTAAAAACTCTTTAAGAGCGATAACTAGAGAGAGAGTGGAATTACAGTTAACAATAATATTTATCATTACACAGTTTCAGAACAAAAGAATCTCTAGTTATTATAATAAGAATGAAAAATATCGTCTCATGGAAAATTCCTGAATGATGTTAGGCAACTTTCCCGATACCTCCCACAACGTCTGTACACTAATGGAGTCATATGAGAAGGTGTTACCTCATCAAGTTTGAATATTGATTAAACAAATCGCGACTCTATTCAGAACAACTACTCTCTGTCTCCCTTCGCGCCACTTACCGTCCTTACAAACCACACAGTGTTTACAGTAACCACATCGACTTTACACTGACTCTAAATACAAAATTATACAGTATACAACAACACACACATACACATGGGGAGGTTACTGCATTATGAAAACCACAGCATAAGAATATATATATATATATATATATATATATATATATATATATATATATATATGTATATAGTGAATAGAGAAATAGGTATTTTTCGAGTGAATAAGTAGTAGAAATATCCTATTTCCATTTGGGTCAGTACGGAGGACCATAACGCAATAACTCTCCCAGTCTGTCAAAACAAGTCTCCAACCATATCTTCAAGAACACACCAGCACTAACGAGGCGCTAAGAGAAATTGCATCTGGCCGTGCCTTTGAAATCCACAAGGGTCCTCCAAGAAGGAAGGTTAGCAGAGTGTGGGAAAATACACCCAACCCCCTTGACTTCGAGGATAGCCCAAGGAAATAAGCCAAGCACGCCCACAGGTCAAGCCTAGATGTTTTGGCCAATCAAACGCCATCAGTGCCAGAGACCTAGAGACATCCTACAAGGAGCAAATACCCAATAATCAACAGGAATTCCTTAAAACACACCTCCAAAAGTTGGAATGAAGCAAGTGGAGGAGGTGCCTCAGAAAAAGCAGTACCTGCCCAGAATATGACGTCATGGTTGACACAAGGGAAAATGGGAGATATAAGGACAGGCATACAGGAAAGGAGACAGAGAAAAAAGGTGGGAGAGAAAAGAGAGAGACAGAGAGAAAAGCCGCAGAGTGGGAAGATAGAGAGAGAGAACTATTCCGAAGTGTGGGAAGCAGAAAAGACAGAAAGAGAAGAAGTGTGTTAGTGAAGAAAGACTCTCTCAAACAATAGTCCCCGTAATCTAATTCGTTAAGTCTCTCGAAACCATTATTTCAAAGTCTCGAAACCATTATCTTAAAGTCTCGAACCATTAAGAAACAGTTAAGAACTATAGGTGGAACTGTAAGACAAAAATCGCAAATAAAGAAGAAACGGGAACAATTAATCATTTTCCCTTTAACCTCGGTAATTTACAATTTAATAACTGTTTTAAAGAGCCACTTGTTCCTACTTACAATAATTACCACACGCCCTACGCCGGACGCGCTTACCTTAGTGTTGGGCCCTTTGAAGGAAAGAAACAGGGTCCGACAACAGCTGGTAGCGAGCGGTGGGATAACGAGAGTTAAGTGGAATAACAAGAGCTAAGTGAGATAAAAAAAAAATGCTGCAGCCGATGGCGATCGGTGAGATTACAACAGCTAAGTGAGATATCCGCGGGTGTACAGGTAGTGATCACGAACAGTTGGCGAAACAGTGAAGTGAGATAAACAATTGAAAATAGAATAAACAAGTGATCAAAGAAAAACACCACAGACAAAACAAAACATACGCCACTCTGCAAAGAAGAAATAAAATACGCCCCACGCAAACACACACAACGCTACGACCAAGCAGAAGACTACGCCCCAGAGAGAGAGAGATGATTCCCGTGACCGAGTGAGAGCCAGATTCCCAGCTAAGGCGCAGTGACGGAAGGACGCTGAAGAAGAAGGCGAAGAAGAAGACGAACGAACAACCCAACCCTTGGATGAAAGCCTACGAATAACGAAATCAAGCTGCCGAGAGAATACGCGCAGAAAGACGAGAGAAAAAAACGACTCACAGTAAGAATGTCCTTACGGTCACACACACACACGTAGAAATTTTTTTTTCTTTGAGTTAGAAACACACAAAATTAAGTCGACTAAGAACACTTGTATTGATATTCATTTGAAAACACAAAACTCATACGTAAATTAAATAGACTTGGCAACAAGAGTTTTTTCTTTTTCTCTTTCTTTAAACTAAGCACCTATCGATCTTTTTACTAAATTTATCCAACATTTGGTATTACTAAACTTTATTTAACGTTTGGCATGACTAACCCA
Source organism: Macrobrachium rosenbergii (assembly GCF_040412425.1). Taxonomy (NCBI): domain Eukaryota; kingdom Metazoa; phylum Arthropoda; class Malacostraca; order Decapoda; family Palaemonidae; genus Macrobrachium; species Macrobrachium rosenbergii. Next base: position 14,145,686 of record NC_089789.1, on the reverse strand, counting down.
TAATTTCTGTATTTTATTTGTGTCATTCTACGGTTATTTTAAGCATTTAATTTCTTATGTAACATTCATTAGCTGAAATTTATATATTTTTCGATCGAGAAATCTCAACTTGTTTTTTTGTTCGCTTAAAGGTGTTCAGAATCATAAGTTTTTCGAAGATTATTTTTTCCTTAATTTTTTTGAAGCGAGTGATAATTCATTTACTTGTTTTACCAGCACTGTCAAGGATAATTGGAAGTTAAGGGACTTTTTTTTTCTTTGTTTAACACCGCCAATCGGTAATTTAGAATTTCGGGGAAATTTTAGTGATTGATTAGTTTTACTTTAAGTAAGATAGAAGTGTTTATCACCTTTTGTGAATTTTTTTTGTGATTTTAAGAACTGGTTGACTTTATTTGCTTTGTTATTACTGCCATTATACTCAGTGGTTAAGAAAGTGTTTGTCATTAGTGAATAAATGCCCAGGAGGAGATCGGCACAAACTAATAATGTAAGAACTCCTGTTTACACAAGAAGTCAAACCAATAATTTAACTATGGATAGGGAACACAGTCAACTAGCCCAGTCTCTGCAGCTGTAGGTACACATAAAAGACATGCAATTAACCATATAGCCAAATTTTGCGGAAGGAAAGAAGGTCAGGTGCCTGTAACTTAGAAAACTAGATAGAGCAGGTAGGCATACATCTTAATAACATAATAGGCACAGATAGCGAAAACTCAGTGAAGCGAAGAGTTATCTGGATCTGGAAGCAGGGGAGACTTAGAACGATATGTCCATTCCGAGACATATCAGAGACTTAAGAATTGGGAAGAAATGAAACAGTTCTTTAGGAAGGTATATTCCACAGTAGGCGAAACAGATCCCGTTATCAGCCTTGCAAGGATAGCTCACTGTTATAAGGCAGATAAAAGAAGCTACCAAGGGATGAGTTCCCAGCTATATAACAATATGAATGAATGGGGTCACTTAGTCACATCCACTAAATGGGCAGAGACAGATAAAATGTCAGTAGCTGACGTCAAAACCATTATTAGGTTAGCATTCATGATTGGAAGTTTGCCAGCCGAAGCTATTGGAAGGATGACCCGAAAATGGGAGACTTCAGATGACATAGCTGAGATCGAAGAGGAAGTAGCAAGAATCTTAGGTAGAAATCACGAAGGGAACCCGTTTACAGACCTTTAGTCACCATAGGACAAGAAGAAAGAGGACAAAATAGGTCTAGGAATCCAGATAGAATCAGAATTAGGACGTTAGGTAATACAACTCAGGGGGATTTTCAACAGTCACGTGTTATAACTGTCAGAAGAAGGACATTATGCCAGTGACTGTCGAGGGACAGCTTACTGCCCTTTCCATAAGAGAGCCGGGCATAGCGCTCGAGATTGCAGAAATAGACCTGCTTCAGCACCTAGATATAGATCTCAGACAAGAGGCAGAGGTAGAGACCGTAGTCAGTCTCCACAAGCTAGAAGGAATAGGAGTTCAAACCCAAATAGGTATCAAGATACTAACCAAACTGCGAGTATATCAGATGACACAATGGTAAATTTTCACTCCAGTGGTATAATGGGTCTTCCTTCATAATAGAGGAAGGACCGGATTGCAAAACCTAAGCCAAACTAGACAGGTTAGCAAAGTTAATATAGGGAATGAATATAATTATAGACCAGTATTTCCGCACATGTTGGTTTAGAGAAACCTATTGCCACATTCTTTGATACAGGGAGTCCTAAGAATATAATGTCAGAAAAGGTGTATCAGATGTATTTTTCTCACTTAAGTTTGAAACCCAGCAGTAGACTGCAGAATCACAGACGTTCAGGGTAATAATATCAGAATATTAGGACAAATAGATTTTCCTTTTAAGCTAGGAAGAATTTCACTAAAGGAGAAGGTTCTAGTAGTAAGAGATATACAGTTAGGGTTCGCACATTTGCTAATTGGTTATCCAACTATGGCTAGAGAAGGTATCAGCATTAATGCACCTAGAGAGCAATTAGTGATTAGAAGGGGTCATAAAATTTCTAGAATACCTCTATGTAAATTAACAGGAAGAATCCTGACTCGAGAGCACTCTTCATTGAGAAGTATTCTAAAGAAAGACACGACAGAGGGAAGATATTCAGTATACAGCACAAGCTCTCAACAGATAAATACTCACTTAGAAACCAACCAAGAAACTTACTTGAAATTAGACAGGAGTTAAGACTTAAACCTGGAGAGAGCGCATGGATCGAATGTACAGTAAATCCAATTTTTGAAGGGAAGGAAATTCTCACGCTTACTGAAGAAGCACAAGTAAAGGGGGTACATTACTCTTCTAGTCTACATGAAGTCAGGCAGGGTAAAATAGCTTTGCAGGTTATGAATAACAGAGGAGGAAAGGTTAGGCTAACACAGGGAACAGAATTAGGTTTAGCAGAGGTATACACCATTCCCATTCAGAGTTGTAGAGAAGGAAAACGGTAGCACCAATCAATAAAGAAGGTGAAAATTTAGCCCAGGACATAAGACTGAGAAGAGCTAAGATAGGGTCTCACTTGAAAGATATTAAAGAAGATTGTGCTAGAGAGAAACTCATAGATTTGCTAAGTGAATACCAAGACATAGTCGCTATGGAGGCGATACACTAGGTAACACATGTGAAATAACGCATAGAATAGACATTCCACAGAACACAAAGCCAATCTACATACCAGCCTATAGAGTAGCCCATTCCCAGAAGGAGATCATTGAAAGAGAAGTACAAAAATGGATAGGCAAGGAATAATAGAACCATCAAAATCTCATGGTCTTTCCCACTTTGCTAGTTCCAAAAAAGGATAAAACCTACAGAGTAGTGGTAGATTTCAGAAGGTTAAACAAGATAACTGAAAATGATCCTTATCCAATGCCGTCTATGAGAGATCTTATCACAACGATCGGATCCAGAAATACTTTACCACAATAGATTTGTTGCAAGGATTTTTACAAATTCCTTTGGACGAGAAGAAAGTAAACCATTAACTGCCTTTAGTACAAGCAACGGTAGATATCAATATGTGAGAATGCCTTTTTGGTCTGAAGTCAAGCCCAGTAACCTTTGTGAGATTAATGGATAAGATTTTAGGTGATTTATTAGGCAAGGATGTACATTGCTATATAGACGATTTGATAATAGCAACAGATACAATTGAAGAACACATAAAACTGGTAAGAAGTACTAAAGAGACTGAGGAAGGCGAATCTTAAATTGAAGTTAAAGAAGTGCAATTTCCTCAGAAGGAAAATAGACTACCTGGGACACACACTAAGTGAAAAGGGTGTGGAAAGTAAACGACTTAAAGGTTAAGTCAATCAAAAGTATCCTACACCTCAATGTAAGAAGGATGTGAAGTCATTTTGGGATTAGCAGGTTTTTACCAAAGTACATAAAGAATTTTGCAACAATATCCGCTCCGCTGACGGAGTTATTAAAGGAACACGTGTCATTCGTATGGAAAACAAGGCAACAAGAAACATTTGATGAACTAAAGGAAAGGTTAACTCATTCTCATTACTTAGTTTCCCAGATTTCAGTAAAGAATTCTTTTTAGCTACAGATGCAAGTCGCACTGGTATAGGAGCATGCTTAATGCAAAGACATGATAACAAATATAATGCTATAGCATATTACAGTAGAAAGCTAAAGCCCACAGAAATAAACTACTCAGTAACAGACCTAGAGTCTTTGGCCATAATAGATGCTTTAAAACACTTCAGGTATATCATATTCGGGTACAAGATAACTGTATTCACTGATCATTCCGCGCAGTAGAAATGCTTAAGAACTCGAATTTTTCCGGACGTAGAGCTCGTTGGTTTATGACAGCCCAAGACTATGACATAGAATTGAAATATGTTCCAGGAAGGCCAATAAAGTGGCAGACGCCTTATCAAGGCATAGTACCCAAAGTGGTAGTATGAACTTGATAGGTCACAAGCAGAACAGGCCGAATTCATAAGCAATGTATTTACCATGCATTACACTGAAGAACTTTCCAGACAAAATTTCATAAGTGAACAAAAAGTGATGAAGATTTAAAGGAGATCTTCGATTTTGTAGAAAATAAAAGAGAATTTAGTCAAAAGGAACGAGCAGAACTAAGTAACAGAATTGGATGCCCCATAGCGTTGTAAACGTCATAGACGACGTACTAGTTTGGATGTGTCACGAGTGTGACCCGTTTGATCAATTACTAGGAGTACTCCATAAAAGAATAGTACCAAAGAGCCTAAGAAATAAAGTCATTGAGTTAATGCATGACGATGACATGAGAGCTCACCCAGGAAGGGGTGAGACAGTTAGACTAGTTAAAAGATCTTTTCATTGGAAAGGAATTTACAAGGATGTTAGTAATTACGTGAAGAGCTGCAAACTTGCAGCAGTTACAAGGGAAGAACAGATAAGGAAGTACCTCTAGGAAATATCCCATCTCGCAGACTCCATTTGAAAGAGTAGCCATAGATCTAATCACTAATCTTCACACCACGAGTAAGGGGAATAGAAATATATTAGTGTGTATTGACGCACTCACTAGATATACAGAGTTAATACCATTAACTAGTAAAGGAGCTAAAGAGTGTGCAATCGCTCTCTTTGATAAGATATTTTGTAGGTATTCTGCCCCACAGCTCATTATATCTGATAATGGCACTGAGTTCAATAACTCATTAGTTCAAGAAATTTGTGATGCATTCAAGGTAGAAAAGGAAAGCGATACAACCGTATCATCCAGCTAGTAATGGCTTAGCAGAAGGAAATAACAGAAAGGTTCTAGAAGCATTAAGGCATACAGTAGGACAGGATCCTGATTGGGACGTCAATTTACCTTTAGTCCAATTATCACTAAACGCTAAGTATCATACAAGTACTCAAGCAACACCCATAAAAGCTTTAATGGGATATGAACCAAGATTACCATATGCGTGTGGCTAAATCAGCCACTACAGCCTAATTACTCTGAAGACATTATGAAAATAAGAATTGGGAATTTCAAGGTAATTCATAAGCAATTACACAAGAATTTAGAGGAAGCTCAGAAGAATATGATAGACAGGTATCAAGAAGGATTAAGGCCAGTAGATTACAAGATAGGCGATGAAGTTTACCTCAAGAAGGAAGTAAGAAGTGGAATTAATTACAAGTTAGCCACTAAATTCACAGGCCATACAAGGTCATAGATGTGCAAGAGACTAAGGTGAAAGTGAAAAGGTGAATGAAGTAATACCTTCCACATATGCTGAATCATTAGAAGAAGAAGGATTTTGGATAAATAAAGATAAAGTCAAGAGAACAAAAGAAGTTAAAGAGGCAGAACTGACTGAAGAATTGGAAGAAGCTACTTCAGAAGAAAAAACTAGATATAACCTAAGAAATAGAAGAGTCACATTTCAGTAATAATGATAAGAACAAACCCATCAATTCATCCTATTATTCCCTGTATTTGATTTCTTTGTTGCTGAGTTTGCCTTCATTGGTTGACTTAGTAATGAAACTATTTTTTTATAATGTTGCAATGCTTACTTTAATTAGTCGGTCTTGTAACAAAAGAATTTGGGGTTAAGGCGCCGTAACTTCGAATTTACATTTTCTTTAACTGAGGGGAATTACTTAGGAAGCAAGAAAGTAAAGTAAAATTTCTGAAATGTAACGTATTAAAGTCAGAAGGGTTAACAGTCATCTTTAGGGATTTGCAACCCACTGTCACTAATAGAAGAATGAGGTAGAAGTTTAAGACAGGTTTTAAATGATTTCAACAAGAATCTTGTTTTCAAATCACGAATATTTGTGTCAGTGTACTAATTATAGAAGTAAAAGGTAAAGAAAGGAGAAATACAGTTTGTAAGATTTGTGAGTACTTTAAGGGGTACCTCATCCAGGAGAAATCTTGGCATAACCCATAACATGTCAACGTTGAAAGGAGTGCATGAATTATACTAACACTAGAAGTAGAAATAGTAATTACTTATTTTCCCGTAGAACTAACACGTTTACGATCTTCGTTTCTTAGAGATACTTTAATTAGCGAAAGCTTACCGATTTGTTTTGCCAGTCACAAAATATTCATAAGTACTACTTTGTTTTCCGACCCAAGTTGCCAGTCATACTTTTGAGTTAGTCATTAAAATGTAGAAGTTTCCTATGCAAAGAGAAGTCTATACTTGCATTGATAAAGTCAAGCAACAAGTACACAAGTAAGTTACACATGTTAGTTACACAATGTTTGAATACACCCAAGATACAAGTAAGGACATTATCATTCGTTTGTAGCAGCGAGTCCAACAAGAAATCCATGAAGAACGGCCAAGAAATGAAGATTGCCGCCTTATGATTGTACAGATTGATTACTTTTAAGAATTTAAAATCCACCTGTTAGGCAGCTAGGTATGAGGGCTGAGTAAATCCAAATGTAACTTGGATAGATAATTGCTAATGTTTCTTTGCTCTTTTATATCATTTACGATTGTTTAATACTTAAAGCCAGATACATAGAAGGAATTTGTCATACAAAACGTGCATATTGTTAGGAGCCCTCATAGTCCATACTGTTTTGTTTATTTAGAAAACTGTCAGGAGCCAGTTAGGTAGCATGGCCGAGACTGTATCGAGTGAATAGAGAAAAAGGTATTTTTTCGAAGTAGAAATATCCTATTTCCATTTGGGTCAGTACAGAGGACCATAACGCAATAACTCTCCCAGTCTGTCAAAACAAGTCTCCAACCATATCTTCAAGAACACACCAGCACTAACGAGGCGCTAAGAGAAATTGCATCTGGCCGTGCCTTCGAAATCCACGAGGGTCCTGCGAAGGTTAGCAGAGTGTGGGAAAATACACCCAACCCCCCTTGACTTCGAGGATAGCCCAAGGAAATAAGCCACGCCCACAGGTCAAGCCTAGATGTTTTGGCCAATCAAACGCCATCAGTGCCAGAGACCTAGAGACATCCTACAAGGAGCAAATACCCAATAATCAACAGGAATTCCTTAAAACACACCTCCAAAAGTTGGAATGAAGCAAGTGGAGGAGGTGCCTCAGAAAAAGCAGTACCTGCCCAGAATATGACGTCATGGTTGACACAAGGGAAAATGGGAGATATAAGGACAGGCATACAGGAAAGGACACAGAAAAAAAGGTGGGAGAGAAAGAGAGAGACAGAGAGAAAAGCCGCAGAGTGGGAAGATAGAGAGAGAGAACTATTCCGAAGTGTGGGAAGCAGAAAAGACAGAAAGAGAAGAAGTGTGTTTGTGAAGAAAGACTCTCTCAAACAATAGTCCCCGTAATCTAATTCGAATTTAAGTCTCTGAAACCATTATTTCAAAGTCTCGAAACCATTATCTTAAAGTCTCGAACCATTAAGAAACAGTTAAGAACTATAGGTGGAACTGTAAGACAAAAATCACAAATAAAGAAGAAACAGGAACAATTAATCATTTTCCCTTTAACCTCGGTAATTTACAATTTAATAACTGTTTTAAAGAGCCACTTGTTCCTACTTACAATAATTACCACACGCCCTACACCGGACGCTTACCTTAGTGTTGGGCCCTTTGAAGAAAGAAATAGGGTCCAAACAACAACATATATATATATATATATATATATATATATATATATATATATATATATACATAATGTATATGTTATTATATGTGTGTGTGTATAAAGTTCAGACGCTTAGTTATGATCTCACTCATTAGTCTGAATGTTTTAATATATATATATATATATATATATATATATATATATATATATATATATATATATATATATATATGTGTGTGTGTGTGTGTGTGTGTGTGTGTGTGTATAAAGTTCAGACGCTTAGTTATGATCTCACTCATTAGTCTGAATGGTATTTATATATATATATATATATATATATATATATATATATATATATATATATATATATATATATATATATGTAATTGTAATATAATAATACAATGCCCCCTTAACTTTCTCGAATTCCTCACACTTTTTTGGATAGCTACCGCACATCAGAGTTTCTTCATATTTCTTGTTTTCTTTGGACCGCAATAGTGCCACAACTTTACAATCATCATTTCCTCCAGGTAAAACTTATAGACTTTCATAGTGTAGGCCTGAAAGGTTCAGGTTCCATTGCAAAACAGTCAGTTGTGTTCTTTCGGTGTGTTGTTGTTTCTGATCGATCAGTTCATGACACTCTTGTGTTTAAAATAATATTTCTCTTTAAGGGGGAAAACTCGGCATTTCTGTTTTTGCCGGTATCAAATAATTCTTGTTTGATCCTTCAGTTGTGCCCATTTTAAAGACAAAGTTGTTCTTTGTCAGTATGGAATCCATAATTCAATAGACCTCATTCAACCTAGCTGGGGGACAATTAGTTTCGTGGAAAGACTTGAAGTTTGGTCTATATGGATAAGTAGAACAGGAAAAACCGCTGGGAAGTATCTTATTGACATACTGTGGGAAAAAATGCTCATATCTTTAAATAAAATAAGTTAGTAATCCTGTAATAATGATTTAGCATTTTGCTTATGCTAATTGTAATTTTTGTAGATTTTCCCTTAATATTCAAGAAGTTCCCTGTTACCTTCTTAAAAATTCCCTGTTTTTCAAGATTTTTGCATTTTCTTCCCTGTTGGCATGAAAATTTCCCTAAAACAGGGAAATTTCCCTGTGCTTGGCAGCACTGATATAATGGAGAAAACTTGGAACATCACAAAAACGCACTATCATTGCAGTAGACCTTGATCACATAAACAGTGTATTGTATTTTACCACGGAAAGCGTAATTAAGATGAATGTGGAATATTTCAATTACTGAATACTTGCTTAAGTAGCTTTTCTCCTTTTCCTAATTTTTCTGTCATGAAACATCACAAATATATACGTGCACAACTATGATAGTAATGCACATAAACACGAGCTTACATATATTATAGAAAATTTTCCAAACATTAAAACTTTTCCTTGGCAGCTTTGTCTCTAGAGCAAAAAAAGACACAATGGTCCCTGCCATACTAATACTTTAAATTAAAATATATATATATATATATATATATATATATATATATATATATATATATATATATATATATATATATATATATATATATATGTGTGTGTGTGTGTGTGTGTGTGTGTGTGCATGTATGTAAGCATGTATGTATTCAATATCTTGTTATATCAAAGTTGTTCAGAATAATGTCGACGTTATCACCAGCAAAGTCTCACTCGATTTGTTTTGTTTCATTGTATCGCTGATGAGTATTTGCTACATTTTTATTGTGAACATCTTTTTCTTCATTGTCTCCAACTTTACTCATGTATAGCTATATGGGGTCGCTATTTCCTATCAGCCTTCTCCACCTTCATGAACATTTATAAACCTGCATTGTGCGTATATCGGAAGGACATAAATGACAACTTAGAACGTCGCGTGGCAGGTATCCACATCTCCACATGTAGGCGTCTTTGCTGTTATGTGCTTGGAATTTCCTTGTTTTCGGGAAATTCAGATAACCTAAATGATGTAGCTTATAGTCATTGAAGAATGAGTATAACCCTGAAGCATTCAGTGGTTAAATATAAAGTCACTCACATTAGTATTTAGGTGGCCGGAGATTTTAGCCACTGAAGAAGGAAATGTTACAACAGGCTGCAGAACACACATGAGAATAGAGATTTATTGCACTAAAAGCATAAAAAATAAAAGAAAAATTTTGATGGGCCATACTACAATAACATGTTTTAGTTCCTCATTGGGAGGGTCGATATCGTACTCGACTAACACTGCTGGGCCCGCGTTCGACTCCGGCCGGCCAATGAAGAATTAGAGGAATTTATTTCTGGTGATAGAAATTCATTTCTCGCAATAATGTGGTTCGGATTCCACAATAAACTGTAGGTCCCGTTGCTAGGTAACCAATTGGTTCTTATCCAAGTAAAATAAGTCTAATCCTTCGGGCCAGCCCATGGAAAGCTGTTAATCAGCTCAGTGGTCTGCTTAAACTAAGGTATACTTAACTTAAGTTATTTTACATGCATATAATTATTGCAATTGTTGGGCAAACGTCTAAGATAACTATTCCAGAAGATAAACTTTGTGATGAGATTTTAAGATATAGAATTTTCAGCTGTATAGTTTGCAGAAGAGCATCAGAATGATAACCTTTGTCGTCTTTCAAACTAACTCTTTTCTTCACAGTCCACAGGGATCTTCCTAATGCAGTCTACGAAGGAGATACCACAGCTAAGAAAAAATTCCCGGATCATATATCAAGTGGACGTAAAGACAGCCAGTTTATTGTTGGACTTCGTTACCTTACTCCTCTCAGGGCTGTATGTTAGAAAAGGGCTTTGTTGAAAATGAAGCACGAGGAAAGTTCTTTGTGTTAGATAATATTAACAGTTGACCATCCAGCTGTGAAGCACTTCTTAAAACAGGTGCTGAACATATTCAAGGAGCAGAAAATCTTATATCACTTTTCATTTTTCCAGTAAGAGAGTTGACAGATAAGCCATGGAACCACGAAGAAGAAATGTTTTTGCTAAATATGAAAAAGGCAACACAGCGTTACACACAGCTGTTAAATCTAATGATGCTAAGTTAGTTAGGAAACTCATTCGAGATGGGGCCACAGTAAATATTCAGAACGAAGATAAAGAGACGGCTTTGCATCTTGCAACAATTAAGGGAAATACTTGTATAATGGAAATGCTTATTGGAGCTGGAGCTAACATGTATAATATCAACAACTTGGGCAGGACCGGTGCTCATCATGCAGCTTTTTTTGGGCAACTTGATGTTATCAAGGTTCTTTTGAAGGCAGGGCTTGACGTAAACTTCAAAAACCAAGAAGAAAACACTTTGCTTCATTTAGCAGCCGGTAAAGATCACAGAGAATTAGTACAACTCTTGATCAGTGAAGGGGCAAAAGTAGATGCCAAAAATAACATAGGTAACACAGCTTTACATTTAGTTGCTAAATATAACAGTGTTAGTGTAGTTCAGAAACTTATTCGGTCTGGGGCTACAGTAGATGCTCAGAACAATCGTGGACAAACACCTTTGCATCTTGCAACAAATAGGGGACATATGCGTATAATGGAAATACTTATCAAAGGTGGAGCTGATACATATAATGTCCATGATCGGGGCACTTCGGCTGCTCATCATGTGGCTTTTAATGGGGACCGGTGTGTTATGGAGGCTCTTTTAAGGGCAGGGCTTGATGTAAACTTCAAAAACAAAAAAGGAAATTCATTACTTCACTTGGCAGCCCGAGAAGGTAAAAAAGAAGTAGTGCAACTCCTGATCAGTGAAGGTGTGGAAATAAATGTTATCAATAATACAGAAAAACTCCACTTCATCGTGCTGCTTACCTTGGACATACTGATATTGTAATTATGCTGCTAAAGGCTCAACCTGAGGTGCGCACACCAACAGATGGCTTGTCTTTCATGCATGAGGCAGCGAGGGGGAATAGGCTTCACACAATTCAAACTGTCTTCACAGATTTTCGCCATACATTTGAGCCTCAGTCATTACACCGTGGTTGCAGTGTAGCAGAGTGTGCTAGTGCTGCTGGTGGCTGTGATAGTACGTGGTGGCTAAGAAAACAAGTGACTACAGATGTTGGGATATGTGGTCCCTCCACCAGTAATCTGGTAAGTATTAAAGCAACATTAAAATGATACATTTTAGATTACTGGATTTGTGTTGTGGTTAGTAATATGTGAATTCAGCTAGAATTGTTTGTTGTCATGAAGATAAAGTAGCTTTTAGATTCACGATTAAAGAATTTAAATTGGATGGTGCCGTCTGAAAACTTTATTGTAGATCAGAATTATAATGTATAATGTACACAAAGTACAAAGTATGCTCAAGCGTATGTGATCAAGTGTACATATACATCAACACACTTATGCATCTTATATGTTTATTTTATGTGCACACTCAGTTACATTGATGATTATGTAGTACATAACGTGCTTTATGTGTATGTCTGTGCACTGTGTACACAAAATTCAATTGAACATGTATTCCTCTTTGTTACTGTCCTACAGTTCTTACTTCCCCAACATCTTCACTGATTTGCTTCTTCCCATGTGTCCATACAACTTACTCCTCTAAAAGACGACTCAAATTTGTGTGAGATTTTCATTATTATTCAGTTAAAGTTCTGGACTGTTTTAACTTTATACCATTACCCCTGCTATGTTTATTCTGTTCTTTGTCACTGCTTCAATATATTGACCCCTTTACAAAGTATCAAACTTCATCTATAAGATAAAATACTGTTTGCAGATAAATTAACTGTGGACCTCTTAGAGTTTAGAAATACTGCAGGCTTGATGACAGAGGTAGGGGATATTCTGCTCACACACTACAAACTATTTTTACTCTGTCTCTTTGTTTTTGCCACAACCCCTGTGATTTTACCTCTTCCACTGAATTCCTAACTTCTGGACATAAATTTCTGCAAGAAGGGACTTTCTTTTGGCAGGTGCGGACTGATTTTGAGTAAGTCACCATCCCACTCCATATCTGAAAGATATTACCGGATGCGAAGTTTTTATGTATTTCATCTTTGCTTTCGACTACTACCGCTACAAGATTTTCTTCATTTCAGTTTTAATTCTCGACATCAGTATTGTCAGTTGAAAACATAGCCCAAGAAACCAAGTTAACAGTTCACTGTATATGGCTTCAAAGATCCAAATTACTGAGATCTGGATTTCACAAAGATCTGGTCTCATTATTCTGTCTGTATGCATTTTTTTTTATTTAGAAACCAAAGATAACTAATTAAAAACAGATGGAGATCAAGAAAAACTGATGTCAGAAAATAAATTTAATAATACACTAGGCAAAAATTTAAAGAGTATTGCTAAAACTTAACAGGATAAATAGGGTAAACATTTAGGGTGATAGTAAATAGTAATAATTCGTTAAAATATCACTCGGTTATGAAGAGCAAAATATCAGCTCCGTTTGAAAGTGTTAGGGACTTGAGGCAGAGAAATATTTTAAAAGTGGGTCTTATAGTAGGGAATACATACTCTCGCATATACTGTATAAGTTTTTTAATTATTTTCAGATGAAATTGTCCTGTATTAATATTTTTATTGTATCGATGTACGTGACTTAATTTTAGTGGCGCATTCAAAGTTACCTAATGTGTTTTAATGCCTTAACATATAAAAGTCTACTTTGCTCTTTGATTTGATTTAGTTGGCTGTTCGTTATCTTTTACTTACTGAACAAGGATATCTAAAGCTATTCACAGAAGATATGTGCGAGTTTTACGCATGTGTGCTTTTTCAGGATTACAGCAAGGAACGCTATGAAGTGAGTGGATCAGATGTTATCGAGAGAGCCGGAAAGGAAGGTTGGTGGGATTCTTCATGGTTGAAGAAAAGTGTAATTGACGGACAGATAGAACTGCATTACATGGATGAAGAGGGGGACACTGCCCTTCATGCAGCTGTAAAAGGTGGTAACAGAGATACAGTGAAAAACCTGATCACGGTTGGAGCGCTCTTGGTAGCCCGAAACCATCAGAGCTTGACGCCAGTAGACATTGCCGACAAAATGGGCATAAGTTTGCAGAAGTATCTGCCCTACAAGTCAAAAACACCGGTGAGTCTCGAGATTTTTAGGTGGACAATACAAAATCAAGGTATTTTTACATATATACATGTGTGATATATATATATATATATATATATATATATATATATATATATATATATATATATATATATATATATATATATATATATATATATATATATATATATATGCATACATACATACATATATAAATTTTACATATACATATATATATATATATATATATATATATATATATATATATATATATATATATATATATATATATATATATATATATATATATATATATATATATATATGCATAAATGTGTGTATATAAGGGGAATATATTGCAAATTTGCACTAATTATTAGTGCACATATACTTACCGTTAAGATTTTCAGTTCAGTTCAATGTCAACTAAAAATGCGCTACCAGAATTATGTTACGTTGTGGTCAGTGTTTTGTCTCTGATCTCCTTATTCATGCAGCTAGAAAGGTCAGGAAATTCTTAACTTCCAGGAAAAACATTTTCATTTAATGGCTTCGCATGTAGGGAATGAAGCTCAGATACGGAAGGTGAGGCTATTCTATGGGGATTTAGTCGTTAATTATTTGGCTGTCTCGTTAACTAAGCCTGGGAACTAAGTTTGTGGTCTAGTCTTGTGATTCCAAAATTGTATGCAAGAGTTTTTACATATCCTTATTAATTCATTTCTTTATGAAGATTGCATTTCATTTCATTTAAGTGTTTGAACGAATTGTGAAGTTTTGGCTATAAAGCCAAGCACTTTCAGCTTCAGTGGTTAAGAAATTGAAAAGAGGCAGGTGGAGTGGTTAGACTGAAACATAAAAGAGATTTAGAATATAAATTAGAGGAAGTACAAGGAATTAAGGTAAGACTGGGAGAAAATCCTTCTGTTACACTTAGAAGTAATAGTTAGGGATATTGGACAGCAAGATGAAGGAAAGGAAGTGGAAATGAAAGCAAAGACTGAAAAATTGGTGCAGCTAAGGGATGAGAGGACGCTGCAAGCAATACTCTCATGTGGAGATGTTCATCCACCAGTAATTGTAAGTTCCTTGCTGTCTTCACTCCTTGCACTTTTGAATTATTTGCTTTTACTGTAGTAATACCAAGTACTTTTGGTTGCTTTTTGGCCCATTCATTTTACATTTTATTTAATCTTTCTCAAGAAGTCATTTTCTGTTCATACAGTTTTTTAGCATATTTTGGTCATGACCAGGTAAAACTGGATATCATCTGGGAGAAACTTGCAGAATAATTTTCTTCCTTTCAAGTACCATGAAAGACAGTCACTATAATATACTGAAATACTTTTCGTTTGGTATTCCAGCTTGACAGCAGAATAGCTTCACAACTGTACTCTGATCTGCTGAGTGTCATTACCCAAACTGTTAGTATTGATGTTGCTGACATCAGAATACATGGCTCTCGTAGAAAACATGGGAAAAATGTTGACATATTGGCACAGGAATGGAAACTACAGGTCACAAAGATTGTGAGTAGGTTGCTGGCCTGGGGAGTACCTCATGAACGTCTAGGAAGCTGTGACAGGCTCATACTGCCTGTGGCCATTACAACAAATAACAGGATTTTGCTACCAATGCTCTTGGCTGCTGGGTTTCCACTTACCACTACAGACTCAGGACTAGGTATTGTCCAGTTAGCATGGCTAACTCCCGACATTACCATTTGGGTTGGAATGGTAGTAACAAGGGTAAGTCTTCAAAGTACTTTACAATTTTTAAATTAATTTTTAGAGAACCGGTGACTCTGGTCATCATTTTCTCAGATGATTTCTCTGTTTTCTGAAAAAAAGGATTGCACACACACACACACACACACACACACACACACACACACACACACACACATATTATATATATATATATATATATATATATATATATATATATATATATATATATATATATATATATATATATATATATAATATAAAAACTCATATGTAGGACCAGATTCAAGTTGTGGTTAGTGAAACCTTCATTAACAATCAAAAATTGTATCAGATGTGTCTAAGGACAGTTCTGTTTTTCTCAACGTTTTAAATATGCCATCTCCTAAACCGTTAGTAAATTTATTTCTGAATGCACTGAATGACGGGAAAGCAACTTTAAAACAAAAGACCGCCGAGATCTGTTAGGGACACCAGATGCTTCATCCAGTTCCATAGTAAGGACTGTGATTCGGCTGAATCTTTTCTGTACTATTTTCTACAACTGTAGATATTGTTCCAACTGAGTAATTTACTATCCTACCAGAAGAGCCTGAAAAATGGATGGCATCTGATCATACTGTGATTCCCCTTCAGGCTCTGCCATGTGGTTCAGTAACTCGATACGTTTCTACCATTTAAAGCGGACGTGACTTCCACATTGCCACATAAAAAGAGGAAAAATTCTAGTGAATTTAATTGCCAAGTTTGTGTACTTATCAGTGCTCAGGTCAGTTTATCTGGCTCTATAGAATACGGGTATTTGGCTAGTGTATTTATTAGTGTTGAGCAAATTACCAAATTCAAAGTATCCATTTCCCATCCCAAAATTTCCCTCGTTCAATGTGCTGTGGTTATGTCTTGTATCCATAACTTGGTATAAATCATAACCAACATGAGAAGGAATAGTATTCCTTCATATTCATATTCGTCGTTTAGATCTCACTCTTAGTACATTGGGTTTATATAAACATGCATTGATCTAATTTTTTCTCGAATCTCTTGGAATGATTTACTTTTCTTTTTTAATCATGAAAATACTGAAGTTTTTTAAGACGTTAGTCTCTTGACTACCCAGTTTACATGCATTTCTATTTTGTAAATGTATATAAAACGTGTGACTGAACTTGGTCTTCTTGAGTGTATCAAATAAGGCAGTTTACAGGCCTTGTGAATAGCAAGTGCTATGCATTGAACCTTTACATCCAAATATTACTGGTTTTAAAAAATGGAACAAGTGCAAGCAGGTCTCTTAATAACGCGGCTCAAGTATTCCAGCTAATATGACCTTATAAAATAAGTCTGTTATCCAGTGATGCTTCGTCTTGCCTTAGGGCTTAGACTATTCGACCTTGGCAATATTGGCCCTGGTAGTTGTTACACCAGATAACTTGGTCAATCCATTTCCTCTTCTCTCTGTGCCTTGCTTTAAACTTCGAGGATTTCTGCTACACCAATATCTACATTCCCTACTTTTCTGTTCCCCGTACTTACCCATAATATGTCCAAACCGTATAAATTTTCGACTTATCAGTTTTTGAGACTTCATTCAGAATCAATACATTTTTCTAAGCAAAATTAGGAGAACTTTTTGCAAGGTATTGTTTTCCTGTTATTTATATATTAATATATGTGGAATAGATAGACGTCATTTTAGTCAAATTAAAGTTGAGCTACTTAAGCAGTGATTGCTTTTATGGTATCAGAATGATACTTGTTCGCACTACTTATATAGTATGACACTGCACCCTAAATATCATGATTAAATCAAATTTGGCCATTCGTAATTCTAGAACAGTTTTTTATTTAAAAAAACTTGGACATACTTCAGCATCCAGCACTTCTGAAAGATCCACCAAACCAAATCTTTAATACAGAAGCTTGCCTTAATCTTAAACCATAATAATGTTGCCTTTGTGTTATATTTTCAGTCTAATATTTTACTGATTTCAGGCTGTCATCAATACCCTCAAGTGCGAACATAAAATGCTCACGATGCGGCAAGATGAAGCTGGGGAAGATTCTTGTTTGCTTAACTTGACAAGAATTCTGATTCAAGGTGTGAACAATCTGATACTTGAAGATTTGTCTGGAGAGAAGCCTTGGGAAGCTCAGTTTAGGAGTCCAGATGCTGTTTCATTGACACAGCTGTACATAACAGCATGCAGATACGGTGCTACCTTAACAGCATGGTACATCTGGAAGGCAGGTGGAAGCAACTATGATAGAGAACTGCCTTATAATTGTACATCTTTAGAAGCAGCCCTGTCTGGAGGGCACTTCTCAACTGCGTTTCGCCTAGTCCTAGATATGGATGCTAATCCGTTTCTTAAGAATAAAGAGGGTGAACTTCTCATCAGTTTGTTTCCTGAAGAGTCACATTTTACTGGAAAGTTATATCTCTTGGAGGTTTGTATTTGCTTTTGGAATTTCTATAAATGAAAGAAAAAGTTCTCATTTTTCCAATTTACTGGCCCATACTACTTCTCATTCGTGTATAATGTTTGATATAGTCTGCGTTTCATAACAATTATTGGTCTAAACAGTGTTCTTTGTGCCCATGAATCTAGTTTTAGTTCATATTTCACCCTTCTAAGTGTACAGTAATTATTCCCGTTTGTGTTTTGTATTGCCATTGGATGAAACAATAATGTTCATATTTTTATCTGTTTTAGTGGATTGGAATCTATCATTGTACCACATAAAACACAATTACTAATATACACTGTTAAAGGATAACTGGTGAAATAACATCACAGAAGCACCTGCAATAATTTTTTTATAATTTTGCGCATTTCTTCCATAGGTGATGTTGGGAAAGGATTATCGAACCCTTGATAAAATGGTGGAGAAATTCAAAGATGACGATGATAAACGAGATCTTCAGCAAGTCATCCTTTTACTTATGCTGCTTTTTCTTCAGTATACCACCGGTGGCGGCTCGATTAGTCCTAACAGATGGAAATCCTTCCTTGGCTTAGTGTTGAAGGCATACGAAAGGGTAAATAAGCCAGAGACTTTGTATTCATCCCGTAGGTGGATGCTTTCTCTCAGCAATGTTCTTGTAAATGAGGGAGTTAACGGAACCAAATTTAAGAAGGCTGAAAATATTAAGTCAAAGATTTTGGATATAAAGAAAGACATTAGACTTCAAAAAATTCGACAGAAACTTGATTTAGACAGTACAGGTGATTATTTCTATGTTCTTTTTTCTACACTGGAAATTAATTTTCGCGAAACTGAGATTCCAAGACCTGAAAACTTAATTTCTGATGGAGATCTAAACGTTTTGAAACTTAAGTCCTTGAAAATGTGCTGTGAAAAACCTTTGGCATTATTTTTACATCTTTTGACATCACTTACAAGTCTTAATCTCGAGAGTATACTGAATGAAGTATGCAAATCTCGACCCCTCCACCATGCGGCTAAAAGTGGGAATTCTTCGGCTGTTGCATATTTGCTAGAGTGTGGTGCATCTCCTTTTAGTAAAGATCGCTCAGACATTTTGCCCATTCAGTATTCTGCCATGTTTGGTCACAAGAAAACAGGAGATATCCTCATCAGCAAACTGACAACAGACAGTGAAAAGGACAAACAAAAGGAATTACAAAAAACTTACTCACGATATTATGATAAGTATCTAGACTCTTATGGCCTCAAGCGTGTTGACACTGGAAAATCAAGACGTCTAAATATTCAGACTTATGAGCAATTGCTTACTAGCCGTTTTGATCATATCAAGGAGCAATTAGAAAAGAAAGGTGTAGACAAATTCTCTACAGAACACCACGTCAGCTACACAGATGGTGAGTCTCGTGAAATCAAAGATGCTGTAGCTCAGTTCCTCTCGTTATTGAAGGACAAAATATCTTCAAAGAAGAAGGATTTTGAAGGAGATATAGAATTTGTTGGGAGTTCTGTAGATAATGTTCGCTTATATTGTCCAGATGAGTACGACTGTAATCTTCTTTTGAGGACAGTCAGTGCTTATCCAAATGGAGGGTTGAAGGCTAAACTTATAAACCTTGAAGAAAAAAAGACCATAGAGTATGGCCATAAACAATCTTTGAAAGCGCACCCAGCCACCGAAGATCTCAAAAGTTTGATGAAAGGAACCCGTTTTTTAGATGATTTCTATAGTATTGCCAGGGAATCTTTGACTGAAATGGACTTGACTGGTGACAAGTTAAAGATAATGTTGCCAGGAATAAAGCGAACGCAAGTTGGTATAAATTTATCTTTCCTGTGGTTAGGTACCGAATACCCTATGCTCTTCATAGACATAGATTTCGTTCCTACTGTAAGAGCACCATGGCCAGAGGGTCTTCCAAAGCCCAACTGCAGTCTAAACACCTGTCACCTGGAGGAGGTTTATTTGAATAATGTTGGTAAAGGTGAATGGAGACTATCATTTGGTCCTACAGAAACAAAGATTATGAGAGGTCTGAGTGTCAACAAGAGAGATGTTTTTCTGGTTTGCAAGATGATCTTGGCTGCTTTCAAAACGGAGAATTGGGTTCCCGTTGAAATAAAGAACAAGTTTATGTATTGGGACAGCCGGATGTTTTCTCTCCACTCAAAAGGAGGCTTTGCTCTAAAGAACTGTTTTTTCCAGGAACTTGAAAAAGTTACTAATGAAGAGGAATGGGCTAGGGAGAACCTTCTTAAGAGAGCCCAGTCAGTTTTTGAGAGAATGTGTTTGATAGAAGAGCGGTCTCCAGTAGTGGGAGATATGCAGGTAAATTGTCCTGTTGTATACCCAAAACCTGTAAAGGCTTATTTCGGAGGCGATACAGAAAAGGCTTCTGTATATCTTTGTGCTCCAGAAATAGTAAAGTTTTTGAGAGGTATGAATACGAACTTCAACGTGCGAGATTTGAACACCTAGTTTACGACATGTTGTTTTCTCTAACATTTTTAATGTAACTTCATTTCTATTTTTTCATCGTTCATCTTAAGAAAGATGACGACAGGTTCTCAATCATTTCGTTTAAGAGTTTTTTTTTTTTTAACTTTACAGATGTTTGAATTAAGCTGTCTTAGTTTTTATAATCTTTTGAAATTTTTCGTGAAGTCCTTCATAAATTGCTTAGTACCTAAGCAATTCAGACTTTTTGACCTGACAAGTTGAGTAATTACTTGGTACTCTTACTAATTCTTTTTATTTCCAAACCCAATATAAACATCGTTGTACTGTAAAACTTTTCTAAGAATAAAATTTTAGATATAGAATAAATGTTTAAATCCCCTGCCAATATTCAGCTGTATAAAGCTCATAAAGATGATGTGCATGACATGGTTTCATAAGATCGAGAAACGACGGTTAAAACCACCTCTGGCTCAATGTTAGTCCATGAAAAGATGATGATGAAATCACGTCTGTTAATAGTTTATGATTTGCCTGCCTGTTGAAAGAAGAAGTATAATAACAGTCTTAAGTCGAGTCAGAAGGCATGAAAGTTCTGAGCATGTGTTCCAGAACAATGGAAAATATGGCAACAGTCTCGAGAACATTGTTTTAATACTTATGATGATATGATTTATTTAAGAGTATCTGTGACTTCTATCAATAATGGTTCAGTTACTGATGTCAGTATTATTATATTTACAGAACGTGAAGTATTCTAGGTAATGAAGAAACGGTCTAATTTTGCACTTCCGACTGTCTGTAGATCTGATCAAAAATAAAGTGAATAAAAGAAGTTGATACATTTCACTAGTATTTTGAATAATTCTCCCTTCGTATTCATCGATAAAGTGTATACTTTTAAAGAATCTGCGTTACATCTTTCACTGTTGCAATATTAACACTGGACAGGTAAATACTTCCAATCTTGGTGAACTAGAACTTGACTCGAGGAATATTGATAGAGATTTCCAAATGGCGATTCTTGCTGGAGTGTAGTTTTTTTTTTATTGCTTTTTTAGTTGCTGGAGGAGGCACTGTATTGACATTTACTGGTATTATTCCCCCATCATGGTTCCATTGTGTTTTCAGTTTCGGGCTTTTTCTTCGTAACTTTTAAAGTTATGCAAAGCCGAAATCCAAATATAAATAATAAAAATATGCATCCCCAGAGAGAATGGCTTTACAATGATTAAGTATCACCAGTGTTAAATTTTTCCTTAGAGTAATGTACAGTGAAGGGTCGAAACATTCATGTGATGAAATAATTTAGGTCTCGTGACAGACTATTTCCAGTGTGTTGGAGACCTGTCACTGGACAAAATCAGAGTGAAGACTTTTAACTAGTGTTTGAAATAGTTTGCTAGTTTGAAGGAAATCTTGAGCTAGCGATCAGTCTTTGTGCTTTCACAGGTGAATACTATCGGTTGATGCCTTACTCATTTCACCTTTACAGATTGACAGGTAAATATTGCACACCCAACCATCCTTGTTTTCAAGTTTTCCTTAAGAATGACTAATTTCGGATGGGTCCTTACTGAACAAAGTTAAAGACAGTCCCGAGTTCTGAGATTTGCGGTCATGAATATCGTCAATTATTTCATCTTCACTGTGCAGTCTGAAATAGAATAACAGGAGAGCTGTTCAACCTTTCCATTATTTGAAGTATGTGTACCTACCCACTGATGTCTGTTGAAACACTTGAAATGTGTCTTTAGGCAATGAGTTTCAGTTTGGTCCAGGTTATATTTTAAAATAAATTTGTTATATTTAATCCAATTCCAATCACGTCATTCCTCATTCTTCTTATTAATAAACTGAGCTGACCTTATGCCAACACGTGCTCTTATCTAGTGAGCATCGTATGCAGCTATTCGCTTACTTTCCATTATTTCAAGAATAAATGAAACCAAGTGGAGGATAAAAAGAAAAGCGGTGGCGTAAAAAAAAGGGGGCCACAGGAAGACTAAAGAAACTTTAGAAGAAGAGGAAGACGGAAACATTTAAGTTCTCCTGCAGCTTTAAACAGCAAGAATAAAGAGGTTGCAGTGATTTTGGAATCATAGTTAAAATTTTAAATAATACACACACACACACACACACACACACACACACACACACACACACACACACACATTATATATATATATATATATATATATATATATATATATATATATATATATATATATATATATATATATATATATATATATGTATGTATATATATTTATACATGCATGTGTCCGCGTGTGTTTATTTGTATAGAAAATCTTGCGTATGCGAGTCAGCATGCATTTTTTTTACACAGCTACGGACATTTTTGCCACATGCTCATAATCGCATTCCAATGATCATGCTTTTTTCTTCCTTTAATTTCTGTGGTAACTGACTGCTAAACCGCAGTCTAGATCAGGGAGGAGATGGGATGACGAGGCTTACGGCCAGTCACCCTGGCCCTTCTTTCCGAAACCACTCATTGGAATCCCTTATTACAATTAACCGAAATGTGAAGCTTCTTCTTTGATGTTATTTCTGTTTCTTCCGGATTCGTAGACTCTTTTCTCGTGAGATAAAGTGAAAACAATTACCTGAAGGTTTGGTTTTCTCTCATCAGAGCACAACATTATGTTGTTGTTGATATTGCTTCTGCTGTAGTGTTCTTCCTCAAATGATTCTAAATAATAATCCTATATATTGAAGGAGTTTATTAATAGCAGAATGACAGGGGATCCCGCTTAAATAAAGGGGTTTATGGACTCCTCTTTAGTGGCGTCAAACTAGTCTTACAAAAAGAACCTGGTTACTGAATTCTGGAACCGCAGGCACTAGCGGATCGAGAAACCTTTCATGGGGGCACTAATTTCATATATATATATATATATATATATATATATATATATATATATATATATATATATATTTATATATATATGTGTGTGTGTGTGTGTGTGTGTGTGTGTGTGTGTGTATAATATACATACATATAAAATATTCTCAACATTTTATTATTCATATAATAGATTTTTAATTTTTTCCCATTTTTATATTTATTTTTATATTATTATCTAAATCTTCAATATTATTATTTTGTCATTATTTTTCATGGGGGGAGGGGGACGTGCCCAGGTGACCGCCCCTCTCCCCGCCCCCTGGATCCGCTAGTGACCGCAGTCGAAAACGAGAATTTCACCTCCTGAAGTGTGTCACTGACTCGAGAGGGTGAAAGCGGTTTAAGATGCAGGAGAGTTTGGGAACAATGATGATGGTGTCTCTAATTGTATTGCCAACTTTAGAATTCTCTTCTTGCTTTCGTTTTTCCCTGTCTCTACCGCAATTCCTACTGCTTACATGAGTGTTCAAAGAAAAGCAAGTATTCGCTGTAAAATCTACATAGCGTTACCAATTATTTCTTTTACTTGAGCATTGTAAAACTTTATTTGTGCGACATCTGAGCAATGTTACCAATTTTTTTCTTGCTTAATGATTATAAACACATAACACCTCAGTAATGAGCTGTTTGAGATGTTCTTATCTCCTGTCGTTAGGTCAGGTGAAGTCAGTCTCTACTGTTCACATTCTCACCCTGGCCGGGGTCATTCAAACGCCAAGGGAGGACTCCTGAAGGAGAAAGTCTGAACCTCTTAAGTCCTACTTGAGCGTTCACGGGTACGTTTCAAGACCTTCCTCAAAAATGCGCCTTTCAAAAGTCGTTTAATTTCAAATTGCAAATTATTATCACTAGTTTGTTTCACAGTGATAAGTAACTCCCAGTCAGCATTAACAAAATAGTGACATGAGATCGGAAAGAATTTTATTTGTAATTTTAACATATCTTCGGCAAAGTATAGAAGATACTCGGAGGAAACATAATATAATTTTCAGTGAATAAAGGTTAATTTGAGAAGTTCGGATTAAAAGGAACTTCTTACTAACAAGCGTTCTCTATCAATGGTCGTTATTTGGGTCCTATTCAAGGAGCCATTGTTAATGAAGGTCTTAAATATTAATTAGTCAATGTTTATCTGATCCGCATCTTCACTCACACCCGGAATTTGGTTGTACATAGAAGAATCTCGCACTATTATCTTAAGAATAACTTACATCCGGAGGATATCGCGAACAAAATGAACACCTAAGCTGGCGGGAATTCGAACCCAAGCATTTTTGGGTGGCTATAATTATGAAATGTAGTGATTTAAAGCAATCAGCTGTCGTCTGCAACTCCCTTTGGGTGTTAGCTATTACGGATATGTAGGTAATTCGATATTAAATTAATTGACGAACAGTGATTCAATATATATATATATATATATATATATATATATATATATATATATATATATATATATATATATATATATATATATATATATATATATACATTATATATATGTGTGTGTGTGTGTGTGTGTAAAATATAGATAGATAGATAACTACCGTGGTACAGTTCGCTTTTCAAGTTAACTACTGCGAAACAGGATTTGAATTATTGTTAAGTAACTCCCCTAGTAGAACTGAACCACTAGAGTGCTGAGTTCGGTATAAGTAGCCTTGTTCAGTGGGACTTTCTGTTCTTCCGTTATTTAATATAAGTTTTTTGTAACATCCTTGTTTTGCTGTAATCAGTTTTCTTTTGAGGAAGTATAACCAGTATATCAGTGCCTCCTGGATTTGTGTGCTATAACAAGTGCTTGTGAATTGACCAACAACGCTCAAACTATCGGTAAGACTTCAAGTAATTTATTTTCATCCATGTGATTTCAAACCATCTTGTCATTGGCTATTACTGATTACTGTTCTTAACCTTTGTTATTGGTTATGATTTATTTATCATCGGCAGCATGTTGTTTATTGCCCGTTGTTGCAGTTTATTGCCATTTGATTTACTGAGGTGTTAATGACTCCTATGGTCCCCTAGTAAACGTTTTTGCCTTGTCGTTTATGTTTTTAGTTATTCCTTTGATACTGTACTCATTACACGTTAATTTCAGTCCTAACGACGTTAGGGAAAAGAATGTGTTAGATGGCTTCGAAAGTTACATATGAGGGTCATACGCAATCGTGCATATTAAAAGTTAACCATAAAGTCCAATCACTTTTGCCTTGTTACGTTTTCAAGAACAAGACCCTCTTTTATCCTGCCCAATGAAGTCAATTGTAACTCTATATATATATATATATATATATATATATATATATATATATATATATATATATATATATATATATATATATATATATATATATATATATATATATATATATATATATATATATATATATATATATATATATATATATATATATATATATATATATATATATATATTAGTAGGGTGCAGCATAAGTAACGCCCTTTGTTTAAGTGGAACAAAATTAAAGCCTTTTGATTATCCTTTATTTTTTCGAACATGAATGTATTGCCACAGGTTAATAGATTAATATAATATATTAACAAAATTAATATAATGCTTATTCGGTTTAATAATGCAGCATAAGTAACGCCCTTTTTAATTTTATATCGTATAATGTATATTTTCTTCATTATTTTCTTTAATTAATTTGCGAAAAATCTTCATTTTTTCATATATTTTATACAACCATGAGATTAACAAAGGAATAGAGAGTAAAAGCAATTGAACTGTACTATCAAAACAATAAAAAGGTGCTGAAACCGCAATATTGTTATCAGCTGAATTTAACATCCCAAGGGTGCAGAGCCGAAATATCATTTGTATTGAACATTATTAAACCGAATAAGCATTATATTAATTTTTTTAATATATTATATTAATCTACTAACCTGTGGCAATACATTCATGTTCGAAAAAATAAAGGATAATCAAAAAGCTTTAATTTTGTTCCATTTAAACAAAGAGCGTTATTTATGCCGCACCCTTATATACATACATACCATGGTTTCTCAGTTTAGCATCTTCTGAAGAGACTTCCTGTTACAGAGTATATGAATTTTTTTAATAACAATAATAATAAAATTGATTACGTATAGAGAAATGCATTCCACCGAGTTAAAAGAAAATTATTATACTTACAGAAACGTACGGATAACTCCATAGTAAAGACTGACCAATCTAATTTAGTAAAAGGCTAATAAGCATAGGTAAATAATCATAACCATATGTGAACAATCAGGCGTTTGGAAATCATGTTTTCAAGATCTTCTCTTTAAATGGCATATTTTGACTTTCTCTCTCTCTCTCTCTCTCTCTCTCTCTCTATCTCCAATTTAAGATTTAGGTCAACAGAGGTTCAGCTGTTCCTTCCTCGTCAAGAAACTGAAACCGAGATTTGTGAAGGGCATATATTAATCGTAACGAGAGAGAGAGAGAGAGAGAGAGAGAGAGAGAGAGAGAGAGAGAGAGAGAGAGAGAGAGAGAGACAGGTTGGAATTTACTCATCATGTATCTCATACAATCAAATGTACCCCAACAAGACTTGGGGAGGTTTTATGGAGGTGAAGTAAATCAAGCAAAAATCCAATAGTCGTTTTACGTCAGTCAGCTACTTTCTGTAACACTCGCGCGTTTTTTTTTTTTAACGCGGAAGTTGGTAGCAAACATTTGTCAATGGCTTTCATTACGAAGAGTAAATGAGGATTTATGTGAACTGACCTCTTGCTAAAAAGGTGAATGATACTTCAAAGGACACACGTTTCTTTGCATATGTTAATTAATAATAAAGAGGTAGCTTTCTCGCTTTCTAAACGCGAACAGCTCTAAATATTGTCGTTTACCAGAGAGTACGAGACGGCATCGTAGACATTACAATTACAAACGTATCTGGTAAAAAGTGACTAGTATATATATATATATATATATATATATATATATATATATATATATATATATATATATATATATATATATATATATATATATATATATATATATATATATACATATATATATATATATATATATATATATACATAATTTGCGTGTGTGTATATGTATATATAACTTGTCTCTCTGTCTCACTCTCTCTCCCTCTCTCTCAATTTGCACGTGCACACACACACAAACACAAACACACACGGACATGCACGCGCAGTGAACGAGAAGTACAGCATTAAAAAAAGTTAGAAATTAAATCAATCATGAGAAAAAGACAGAGAAGAGTTATTATTGCTTATGAAAGCCTCTTCCCTTCATTGTAACATTTCCAGGAATACATATCATAAGAAAATGACAGAGCAAAAACAAACTTGATCCTGACGAAACCTAATTAACTACTATATAAATGATACGTAATTAGCTATGATAACAAATTAATATTTATATATAGGCAATGAGGTTTGAGCAAGAGTAGATAAGCATAACTGCCAAAGTTATAATATGAAGCCGTTGAAGGAATTTTATGGAAAAATAACAAAGTAATTACTGAAGGCGCCTGAATTCGATGAAATTATATTTACAGAACGCAAATCAATTTCTATAGTCATATTTAAATAATTATGATCTCTAAGCATAGCTTTGATAGTTGTTTTTCATTATAAAGCAATTTTCTTGCCATATTCAGCTATGTTAAAGAGTAAAAGCAGCTGCTGAAAAAGAAGTTGCAATTGCTGCGGTGATAATTCATTCCAACGCTTCACCTGGCAGCAGATAATTATGTATCATAAGTTTTGGTTTTCTTCCGTTCTTGTCCCCTGCCTCCTTTGGGTCATAATCCTCGTCCCCTTCCGTAAAATCCTACTCCTCATGCACTCTCCCAAGTCCTAAGAGAACACCCTTAATGGAACTGGAACCAAAAACGCCTCCATATGCGTTGTCCCTTGCCCATTCAGGACCCTCGGTCCAGGAGACTTAATTTAACTTTCGGTGTCCGTATCATCCCTCTCCCCATTCTTCCTCTCTGTCGCTCGCTTTCTCAGGAGACCTACAAGCTCCATTCCCGCCTCTTCTCAGTTGCCACTGTAACGCCCTTTGTATCCTCCCCTTATCTTCTTATTATTCCTACGATGTCCTCCTCCAGCTCCTGACATTCTCATTAACGCTAGTATATTCCTTGTTTATATCAATTTCTTTACAGAAATCTCTCTCTCTCTCTCTCTCTCTCTCTCTCTCTCTCTCACACTCAAACCCATCAATGCCATTGCAGTCATTATTCATACTCAATACCTTTACTGATATAATGTTCCTTGACACCTCTCTCTCTCTCTCTCTAGCCATCCATCTATTAATATAGACAGAGATGAATAGGTAGAATGATAATAAATAAATATAATCATTAATCATTTGTTCATATGCAAAGCTTTACGAGAATACCACCCTCTTCCCCAGTTCCCATCCCCCCATCTCTCTCTCTCTCTCTCTCTCTCTCTCTCTCTCTCTCTCTCTCTCTCTCTCTCACACACACACACACACACACACACACACACAGCCGCTAAAAATTCCTATTCCATCCTCGCGAACAAACTTTAGTCATAAGCCGCTTTTCACTCGGCCAGTCGAACTTCCCCCAAAAATTCTCCCATTTTACTTGTAAGAGAAAACCTCCTTACAACCTCTACCGAGGAAGATAGATTTCTCTTTCGTATCGTTCTGTCTCTCTCAGCAAACCTGAATCCACACCCAATTCTCACCTCGTTAAACATTGCTCCGCTGGTTTCCTTGGTGATCATTTTTTACAATAGCCGGAAATTATTTATTTAGGAGGCATGTGTCTATTACCTTGAACAGCTTTTTATAAAGATATAATAGACGAGATTAGTTGCTAATACAAAACCCTAGATACAGATTATT
>NC_089789.1:14094114-14111614 GCF_040412425.1 Macrobrachium rosenbergii | reverse complement strand
GACGTAACGACTGACCTATGGACCTTCTGGTATAAATACCACTTTTCCTAACTTTATCTCATTCACTATTTGCCTGAGGAGAGAGACAGTTTGGTCTTGAAATATAGCCTTTACTTTCTACATTTTGGCACTTCTATGGGCTTATATTTGATGGTATTCTGTTTTAGTGGAAAATATTTCATTGTCATATATATATATATATATATATATATATATATATATATATATATATATATATATATATATATATATTCATATATATATATATATATATATATATATATATATATATATTATATATATATATATATATATATATATATATATATATATATTTGTGATGGTTTTATGAGCTTGGGAAAACAGAAGAAATTGAAAAATCCAAAAATCTAGTGTCTGGTCATAAAAACCAGAAATCCCAAAAATGCTGATTTCCAGAGCCAGTGTGGGAAAAGGCGGCTTAAATGTTATTACAAAGCTATTTCCACTTGAAGCCAGGCGAGAGAGGTTAATGAGAAAAATTTTATTGATAAAGTTGACTGCGTAACCGTCAACTAATCTAAAGTATTTTCCCTTTTTATTTTTTCTTACAAGAAACGCTCCATTTCCCTAATGTCAGAGATTAGCATCATTATTTGTATCATCAATGTTGATTATATTCTCTCCTGCAGCATAAATTTTAGGTCCATAAATCAAAGGGAGCAAATTGTTTTTAGAGTCACAATGCGAGAGAATAAATAGCCTTGATCTGCAAGATTTTCAACTTTCCACTTTCTCGGGTAATTGATCGTCTCTGTTGTTTTGGCTACTTCCAGAGGTCCACACTAGCCTCTTATCTCCTACCCAACACTTTAGTAAATTCAAGGCAAGGGCCCGTGCTTATAACCAAGCCACCCTACTCTATAACAACAAACCAGACAGGAGATGACTTACAACAAAAACCTGATCAGCTTTGAAAGGTCTTCTTCTCACTGAACTTGGAACTTTTTCTTCATCTCACTCGTCTCTCTCCTTTATCTGCTCCTTTTCTTTACAGATACACACAGATACAGACACGACACACATGCACACACACATGTATACAGTATATAATATATATATATATATATATATATATATATATATATATATATATATATATATATATATATATATATATATATATATATATATATATATATATATAGAGAGAGAGAGAGAGAGAGAGAGAGAGAGAGAGAGAGAGAGAGAGAGAGAGAGAGAGAGAGAGAAACTATGCAATACAATAGTTGCATTCGCAAGAAATATTTACTATCGAAATGGTATTTCATTCCAAGTAAAACAGGTATTACCTAATCTTCACTTTCCCGGTCATGTGTAATTTCTATAAGATATTTTTGTCTAATCGCTTCGATCCCATATCCAGGGAGGCAAATGAGTAAATTCAGAATCTTCAGTTACTTCTGTTCTGTTCCCTCCTCCCTGTCCCTTTCTCGTCTGAGGCAATGTAACCCTCTTCCAGCATTGCCGTCTCATGCCTGTCATTTCTGTAGTAAACCTTTCGTCTTATGGAAAAAAATGTTCACGAGTTTCATCTTTATCTACCGTACTTGATACTAGTCACTCTAGTTGTGAATCTCATTTTGATGAATGTCGATGTTTCCATTCACATTCATGTAACTGCGTGGGATAAAGCTTTGGTATTCGGGTGGGTGAATGTCTCAAATGAACAAGTGCATGTGGTCGTCAGGGTCATTTGATTTCCTTTTACCTTCCTTTATTCATTTCCCCCTTCATCTGTTTGCATGTGTGTTTGTTATCTTACCAATACAGCTGTTCACTCCTCTTCAATGTTTTCTGCCTGAATTTTCATCCGATAATCAGGCACAAATCCTTCGGACCTTTTTAGCATCATTATTGCTTGAGGTGTACGTTTCATCAGTTTATGTTGTCTTCAAACGGATATCCAACTCCTCTAACTTTGCCTTGTCTGCCTTGCTCCTATTTCCAAACCACACCTTCGTATCTATCTTCATAACGATTAGAAAAGTAGTTTTTCATGACTGATGCATCCCAATTATTATGAACCATCGTCTACCAAGCGACTAACTGCTTGACTGAAGACAAGTTTTTGGCGTCACAGCGGTAAGGATTATTGATGACGTCTCTGCTGAGAATAATTTTACATTTACAAGGAATATACAAATAGTACTGAATAGATCATTTTTATATTATTCCTTTTACATTAAGATTTAATATTGTAGTTATAATCTAAGAAAGTTAAAACCTTTAGAGTACTGACAATAATCCCGATGAGTTGGACTTACTACTGCTGAGATCAGCCAAGTGCCTCCTCAAAATTCATTCTTGTAGTTCAAACCTGTCGAACAGAACTATATAGTAAACCATGTATTATTTACTGAATAGTAATTTACATCCAGTGAATGTTGCACTGTTGATGGATATTTTATTTAACAGAGGAAAAATTAAAGCACTCTTTTGACTTTAAAAATCCAATTTCTGGCGCAAGCATAAAAAAGAGCGCACGAAGACAGCCAAACACTGACAAAGAAAGAAACAAATAGAATAAGAAAAAGAAAAAATACGGTGATAGTAAACGGGTTTTGTTATAGAAATAATACATTCGTTTTATTTGTTTCTTCATTATTATTATATTCTTTTAGCTGTTTTATGTAATTAACTGTCCTACATTTACACTCTCCTGCAGGTGTTCTTCCAAAAGCCACCCAAAACGAGCAGAGGAAGTTGGGAGAAGTTGTGGAAGAGAAGCTGGTGTCCATTAACTGCGTCAACTTCTTCAACTTCATCTCCCCCTCGGGGTGAGGAGGAGGTCTTCCTCCCATCTCGAGGATTTCGCTCCTTGAGAGATTTCTTCTCAGGCACTAAAGAGAGTGGAAGGAAACGATTCGCAACAGCAAAGCTGAGGTAGGATTTTAGAATATACACTCTTAAATTATATATATATATATATATATATATATATATATATATATATATATATATATATATATATATATATATATATATATATGAATGTCTTTTCCTGTAATACTACAGTGTAATATGAAAATAAGAAGGCCCATAAAACACTATTTAAACGTTGAAACCATATATTTCGGGCACTTGTTTCTGTGCCCCTGTTCACTGGTAGAATATGGACAGGTGGAAAGTTACAATGGTATATATACAAAAACATGAAGGTGTGGCCTTAGGCCTCCGATGTTAAGGAGGTGGCGTTTCTTAAGAAGGAGGAGATTGACCAAATTCCCTAGTGGTTTTTGGCCTCATTAGCTCCTGTCAGGAGGACATTGGAAATCGGACGCCATTGACACCTTAATCCTCGCACCCCTTTTGAAGAAGATGACCCAAGAAACGCGACCGCCAGATCCATCGCCAAACGGGAGCTAATGAGGCCAAAACCACTAGGAATTTGGTCAATCTCCTCCTTCTTAAGAAACGCCACCTCCTTAACATCGGAGGCCTAAGGCCACACCTTCATGTTTTTGTATATATACCATTGTAACTTTCCACCTGTCCATATTCTACCAGTGAACAGGGCACAGAAACAAGTGCCCGAAATATATGGTTTCAACGTTTAAATAGTGTTTTATGGGCCTTCTTATTTTCATATATATATATATATATATATATATATATATATATATATATATATATATATCTCTCTATATATATATATATCTATATACATACATACATAAAGGACCTCATTCAAACTGGATGGTATCTAATGGAGTTTTTATTCAAAAAGTTACAAGCTTTCTTGGACAAACGGATACTTGATAATGTGGACTGTTTGTCCAAGAAAGCTTGTAACTTTTTGAATAAAAACTCCATTAGATACCATCCAGTTTGAATGAGGTCCTTTTAGTAATTCTACTAATGCACAGAACAATTGTGTATGTGATAAAAGTTAATATATATATATATATTATATATATATATATATATATATATATATATATATATATATATATATATATATATATATATATATATATATATATATATATATATATATATACAAGCATTAAGCTACAAACGTCCTTTACTATCCAATTCACTCTACCTCGGGAATAATATATTTTCATCTATATGTTACCCGAGGGGGAATTTTTTAGTTGACAGTAAGTTCGTCGTCTAGTGGGCTCGAACCACGGAAGACAAGAACTCCGGACTACAGTGACACGAATTTTAACCACACGGCCAACCTCACTTGTTGGCCGTGTGGTTAAAATTCGCGTCACTGTAGTCCTGAGTTCAAGTGAGGTTGGCCGTGTGGTTAAAATTCGCGTCACTGAAGTCCGGAGTTCTTGTCTTCCGTGGCAAGTGAGGTTGGCCGTGTGGTTAAAATTCGCGTCACTGTAATCCTGAGTCTTGTCTTCCGTGGTTCGAGCCCACGAGACGACGAACTTATTATCAACTAAAAATTCCCTTCGGGTAACATATATGAAAATATATTATTCCGAGGTAGAGTGAATTGATATTAAGGACGTTTGTAGCTTAGTGCTTGTATATGAATCACGGTGATATGATAAAAATATATATATATATATATATATATATATATATATATATATATATATATATATATATATATATATATATATATATATATATATATATATATATATATATATATATATATATATATATAAAATTAGCGTGTGGTTGAAGACATTGCATGTTTACATTTGAGATTACTCAGTATTTATTGCAGTGTATATTCGTATACATTCAAATTAGTATCAGGCTTACCGAGCAGATTATTACGATTTAGATATTTTTTGTTGGTCTCCGAAAATAATCTTGTCAAAACCTGTAAATGCAGGACTAACTGTTCAGCTGCACGTCCACATGTTTTCATCATTCATTAAGATAAATACTGCCTTGCTTACGATCGATGCTCTGTAAACAGTTGATATCAACCAAAGAATCCACAAGTACGAAAAACCCCATTCAAAATCTTTGACGTTACGCTTTAGAAGTTCACAATTACACACGCCAGGCGAAGTCAGTGACTCAAATTTAAGGCAAAGCTCCTTTTGCTTTCCTTTTTTTTTTTTATTATCTCATGTAACCTTGCAAATGAAAACCCCCTCGGTTTTATGGCTATATTTTATTGACCGAGATCCCATAAGAACTCGTAAAGTTTGGACATGCAAGGACGCTAAAGGCAAAGAGTCTTCGGTAATATCATCAAATATAAATTTCTATAATTCAGGGGAATAAGAACAGACTTTAACTTTACGGCCATATAACAGAAATCTATGATGATTGACTTTTTAATAGATGGTAGATCCGCCTCTTATACCGCTACGATAAAGGAATTCACAGGAATGCTTTAAATTCACCGATCCGGAATTGAGATGCTTTAATTATCGAGTTTCCATTTTCAATAGTGTATTTGCATTTTACGGGGAAATTCATGCTGAAATCAACATAAGGGTCAGAAATACAATGCCATGTTTTAATTATCGATTATATGCGATAAGGAACATCTTTTCACTTTCTTCATATGCAGATCATTTCTGGCTTTACCACTTTCTTCTGTTCTCAATTCCAGAACATGAAATTTTCATCTTTTCTGTTTGCCGAGTCATCCACATTGTTTATTTTCAGAATGAATATCTGTTATAACTTAAAAAGAATATTTATAATAAGAATTATACCCGTCGTCATAAAAAACCTCGGTTGCTTTTCGTCACCAAAAGCCGCAGACACAAAATCGCACGAATCCCCACCATTATAAATCCTCCCATTTTCTGTACATAAGTACTGTAAATTGCAAACAAAGGGGTTATCGATAGATAGGTGGATAGACAGACAGATAGACTGATCTATTTATTTATTATAAAGTGTAGGCCCTTCGGTACTGGCTACTCTTGCAGCAAGAGCCCGTGCTGGTATGTGACCAGCATAAGGGTAAACGGTGACTACGACATTTCACCGTCTCCTTGGTTTACCTTCTGGTCTTCGTCAATAAAATTTTAAATCTCTTACATACTATAATGATTATTATAATCACAAATATACTCTGGTTATCTTGTCTTTATTTAAAAGATACTTTTCGAACTAATGGCGCAAACAAGTATTCAGCAAAATCTTTCGCTTCATAATGAGCCAAAAGAAATGATTCATTAACAAAATTCGTCTCTGCTTACTGTAGCGGAGGCCTTTTCCATCGGGCAAAATTACTGTTAGTATTTCAGTGAAATTCAGATGAGTTATGTTTTAAGGCGAGTGGCAACGGTGAAAATAGTAAAAACTATTAATTAACCAATTACTAATGAAGCCATTGGGAGTATTGTTACGATTTTCCCTGGGACAGTTTTATGATTAGACTGAAGCGAAATGGCACTCCCATCGTTAGACGCAGACTATTGCTAGTTTGAAGCTGAATAAACCATATACTAAACATTTCACCTTAAGATTTACTATAATTATCTTCGCTGTCTCTTGTTTTTCTCTTCGTTCACATACTTATAACTATCTGTTGAATTTTTCCTAGGAGTTCTGAATGAAATTATTACCGAAGAGGCATTAAGCTTACATTTTGAGTGTCATTAACTGGAAATGAGAGAGAGAGAGAGAGAGAGAGAGAGAGAGAGAGAGAGAGAGAGAGAGAGAGAGAGAGTGTGTGTGTAATAGCGAAGTTGGAAGTTGTTCCCTTTTGGTGTGGGTCTGTTCTTTACATTCTGCCAAGAGTCGCGTTGTATATCATCACAGATACTCTATTTGGAATAAGAGATCAAACTCTAAAATTGATTTGTTTACTTTATTATGGCACTTGTTATATCCGATGATGCCTTTTAGTACGGCATTACTTTTAGTACGGCATGTAATAACGATTACTCATACTTACGTTCAATTCTGTAACTGACAAACGCCTGCATAGATTTGTCATAATTTGGTAAGAGTCAGGCAAATACTGTTTTAAAGTTTCGGATTTATTTGTCTCATTGTTAGTAGAGTAAAAATTAGGTCACAAACTCAACGTCAAACAGAGCGGATGAAGTCACTGTGTCCCCATCTCAACCCCAAAAAGGCATAGGCTCGATTCTTGGCAAGAGTAAGAGGACTTACCATACACATTATTCCCGAGTTAATGTGAATTTTATATTAAATGGGTTATTAGAGGTTTGATATTTGAAAGTATACGGATGCCACGTATAAATTTTATGATAAATTATATTATGCACACACATCAACTGTATATATATATATATATATATAATATATATATATATATATATATATATATATATATATATATATATATATATATATATATATATATACATGAGTGTGTGTGTGCGTGTGTGTGCCACGTTCAATTCCAAAACAAGTATTTTTTACTAATTCATTTTTATGTCGCCATTAACTTTTTTGCGCCCCGAATTCAGGCACTGGATATCCAGCTGCAAACTGAGATATCCCGTTTTAATATGGAACGCCATTTGAAGTAAATCAAAATAAAATGAGACAGGAAATCCAGAAACAGTCATTTTCGGGTAGATGCAGCAAATGATCTATGGTAGTAATTTTTTCATCAAAAAAGTGGAGAGAGAGATTTCGAGAGAGGAGAGAGTTAGGTACATTTCGAATGGGGTGTCTATTAATGGTTGACAGCTGAGAGTGAGAGAGTGAGAGAGAGAGAGAGAGAGAGAGAGAGAGAGAGAGAGAGAAATTTTTATCGTGCATCAAAGAGAGCTTTCGGGACTAATCTCTAGTGCCACAATTTCTCTTTGTTTTATGATAAACATCTCTCTCTCTCTCTCTCTCTCTCTCTCTCTCTCTCTCTCTCTCTCTCTCACACACACACACACACCGGTAACCAATTAATAGAAACATAACTCTCTGCTCAAGTCAACGGAAGCATAATGCCAAGGGAACACGACCAGATCATGTTTTACCACTTGGAAACTGAACTTCAGATCGCCTGCTGGTGAGGCTTTCACATTATCGTTGCTTAACGCGGACTGAGACTGAGAGAGAGAGAGAGAGAGAGAGAGTAGTCTGGATCTAATTAGCAAATGTTTGCCTGGGGGATTCCATTCCTCTGGAACCTCGCAGGCAAACACGAATCGCAGGAAACTTTTGCCGCATTAGCTGAGATGAGAACCAGGACAAACGTTTACCTTTGCGATTCATTAGCTCTTACGTAAGACTGAACAGCATCGATGAACGACTTCTTTTATCGCCTTTCCTTATTATCTTTGACATTGATTTGAGCCTTTTGAAGGTTCATAAAGGTTTTAAAGGTCGTTCATGAGCTATAGACGCAAGGAAATGGCTAGTGCATTAGTACACAATGCCCTAGACACAGTAGCCTACATATATACATATGATCAGCGCCCGAATCCCTTCTTCACCCACGCTGTGACTAGGGAGAACCAGGCAGTGGCTGCTTGAGGGTATCCCAAAAAGAACCCATCCTTAGGTGAGAGGGATGGTAAGGTCGTGTTTGCCAGTGAAAACCCTTTTGGGCTCATTTTTCACACATATTTAATGATGGTTGTGTAGTTATTTTCTTGAATTTTTGTCTTGAAGTTTTATTTGATCTTAACCTTGAAAAAAAGTAAACCTTGGATGGAGTACTTCAGTAGCTCTCTGATAACGCAAATATTACGTTGTTAAACTGTACTCCACTCATTGAAAGAGAAAATACATGACAAAATACCATGTATATATATATATATATATATATATATATATATATATATATATATATATATATATATACATACATACTGTACATATGTATCTATATATATAGACAGATAGATAGATACAACGCAAAAATAAAAACAAGCAATTATTATCAGCGTAATAATTAAACACTTTCATTTTTGTGTTACAAGAAAAATCATACTATGCCGCCTTGTCGCCTGGAATTTTTGTTTCAATCTCGAAGGAATTAATGCTTATTGCATGCAAGCCAAGCAAAGAAGCAGTCGCACATCAGAAACTCAGGCAGCCTTCCAAGCTGTGTGGAAGTATTGGCAGGTCTCCACGAGGAAGGAAGAATAGCATCCTTCATGCCGTGTCGTGAGCCTTCTCGCCTTTTTCTTAGTTTTTTACGCTTCCTAATTTTCTGCTGACTCTGCGTCGATTCAGAGTTATTGTCACAATGATCTGATGATGATAAGGGAACATGAGAACCGAGAGGGGTCTTTTTATTTCTTTTCAATTTTGGGGAAGAGATGGCCGATTATCCGAGCCAGGGAAAAAGGCTAGCGTAAAAATGATAGGAATTATATTGGGGAAAAAGTCTAGATATCTAATTTCGAAGAGTATCTAAATTATGAATAAAAGGCTTCGTTTTGTCTAGATGGATTTTGGGAGAAACTCCACTGAATGATAACTTTGGATTTAGTGCTTCTCATTAAGAAACGGCGTCTCTTACTTCATACTGGCTTGAGTCGTTATATTTTAAGCGTTTATTTCTTTGATTCATCTATTTATTTATTCATCGTAGATTCTATAATGACGTCACCATTGGTAATAATTTCTCGTTCATATATAAATCCATACATACATAAAATATATAAATACTGCGCTGGGTGTGCCCCCAAGAGATAAAATGAATTTGTCTATCAGAGACTAACATAGTTGACGGTATATGAAAAAATCACAAATTACTAATAAAAATCCAGCGAAAAACAATTGCTGGGAGATTCATTCTGTCAGAGAGAGAGAGAGCTTTCGCAATCATTGTATCCTTCCCGGAGGCATTTTCCCGAGATGTAACCGAGTACCTGGACCTTTCCCTGAAAAAAAGGGGGGACGCCATATCTTAAAAACCGACCATAGAATTTTCTTGAAAATAATCTCATTACGTTTCTCACACCCAAATTACGCTAGAGGTACTAATCTAACCTAAACTAACCTAACCTAACCGGGGTTGGTGCAATACTAGCATACATCTCAGGAACTTGCTACCGGGAGAGCCTTGGATCCTTCTGTTGCCATCCCCTTAGATTTATTTATTAGGGATTCTTATGCCTTTTCCAACATATTATCTCTCTCTCTCTCTCTCTCTCTCTCTCTCTCTCTCTCTCTCTCTCTCTCTCTCTCTGTTCCTCGTTGGCAGAGTCAGTTTGTTAGCACTCTGAGTTAGTCTCCGGCCAGCCAATGGAGAATTAGAGGAATTCATTTCTGGTGATAAAATTCATTTCTCGATATAATGTGGTGCGGATTCCACAATAAGCTGTAGGTCCCGTTGCTAGGTAACCAGTTGGTTCTGAGCCACGTAAAATAATCTGATCCTTCAGGTCTGCCTAGAGAGCTGTTAATCAGCTATAG
This sequence comes from Macrobrachium rosenbergii, assembly GCF_040412425.1. NCBI lineage: Eukaryota > Metazoa > Arthropoda > Malacostraca > Decapoda > Palaemonidae > Macrobrachium > Macrobrachium rosenbergii. The sequence goes on along the minus strand of NC_089789.1, from coordinate 14,101,288 downwards.
TCAAACTAAGGTATACATAACTTAACACTCTCTCTCTCTCTCTCCCTCTCTCTCTCTCTCTCTCTCTCTCTCTCTCTCTCTCTCTCTCTCTCTCTCTCTCTCTCTCTCTATATATATATATATATATATATATATATATATATATATATATGTATTAGTTGTCGTCATTTTTACATCAGTTACTTCCCATTGCTTAATGTTCTAGTACACTGGCATAATGGAAAAGGTTTGTGCAATTTGTCATTATAATCCCAGATTAAAGAAAGTTGGGACAAAACATCTTGGAAAAATCTTCTAATGAATACAACTGAAGGTAATACGATCCCTACAGAGATTTTTCTTCTGGGAAAAGGCTCACCACTGGACGTAAGATTATTTTGTTTCAGCTTGTGCTTTTCTGTTCCGGATGAAATATTTATCAAAAGTTTCTGGTCAATATTGTCGTCGCTAATGAATGTGCTTCGGAATTTCTTCACACTTTTTGGCCACGCTTGCCATGACAAAGCCTAAGACCCAAATGGAAGAATATGAAGCAATTCTGAAGTCCGTAACAGGATTCTAACCCGCATCCAAAGTACCAGAGCGAGGTCACGCTGCTCACGTGACCAAGGACGCCAGAACTGCTTCATATTCTTCCATTTGGATCGTTGGTTTAGTAGTGACAAACATATCCAAACAGTGTGAAGAAATCAAGAAGATAAGAATGCATGTTGGTTATTATAATATATATATATATATATATATATATATATATATATATATATATATATATACTCGTCAAAAAGTAGGGCCAGCTACCTAACCCCTAAACATTTACAAAAAACAAGAGGGCTGAACCCTTCTTGCATCACCTCATCCACGATGAAGCACCTCTCTCTCTCTCTCTCTCTCTCTCTCTCTCTCTCTCTCTCTATATATATATATATATATGTGTGTGTGTGTGTGTGTGTATATATATATATATATATATATATATATATATATATATATTATATATATGTATATATATATATATATAACATGTATATACACATATATAATTAACTATCATTTTCATTTTCCTAACACCCTGATAAAAGTAGCCTTATTTATATGCGAGAAAGTCTCTCTCTCTCTCTCTCTCTCTCTCTCTCTCTCTCTCTCTCTCTCTCTCTCTCTCTCTCTCTCTCTCTCTCTCTCATAATCTTTCCCTTCCTTTACCAAACAAATAACTGGTTATTTTATACATATGAAAACAATTCTAATAAGATTTTGCTCTCTCTCTCCCGCTTTCGTTTTGACTAGCATTTTCTCTATGCAGTTATTCTCAACAAACATAGGTCTAGGTCTAATTCCAATTCTGTCAGTCTTAACCAGTGAACATGGATTATTCGCATTAGCAATCGAATGGAAGATATTACGTACTGTATATGCTCTTTAATTGCTAGAATTATCTTTATAAGCCTATGGTTCATTCAGTTAGGCAAAACCTCTCTCTCTCAAATAACCGTCCCCTTCCTTTGCCTGACAAATAATAAGCCCATTTTCTGCACATGAAAACAGTTTCAATAAAGTGTTCCTCTCTCTCTCTCTCTCTCTCTCTCTCTCTCTCTCTCTCTCTCTCTCTCTCTCTCTCTCGTTGATTCGTATATCCCCTTTGCTGCTATTCTTAACTACACATAGGTCTAGGCCTAATTTCAATCTTATCACTCTTAACCAATCAAATATGGTTTACTTGCATTAAGAATCGAACGGAAGATATATTTACGCACTTTAACTGCCAGAAGTATTCATATAAGCCTATAGTAAATATATCTATTCACAATTTTAAATGTAACAGGTAGACTAAGCCACACTAGAGTCAAGATGTTCAATACCTGAATCAACAGTGGCACTATCATGCAGAGGCAAACGTTGCTTCGGTATGGCATCATCCTTCAATTTTCTTGCTTTTGCAGAGCATTATTTAAGCACTTCCTACCTGAGGTTTCTTGCATAATCGCTTTATTGAAAATGAACCGAACATACTCTTGTGTTTTTGGCATTCACTGCTCATGTTCAATTCCTTCGCTGATGCTCACCCACTTCCTCCTGCACAGGGAAACGGCGAAAGTTAACCTTTTCACTTCAAACACTGTTCCTTTTCTGTGTTACAACATGCATAAAAAAACACATATCACAATGTCAATAACGTACTAAATTCCAAAAACCGCAAGAATTATCACAAATTCGTAAAATTCCTGTCTGCGGTTTGTCACACGCAAGGGGAAGAAGGCTACTATTTGCCCAGCGGCTCCCGAAAGTCCCGATAGGGCAACATGTGACGTCATGCGCGGAAGAGTTGAAAAATCGACCTCTGCGTAGCTCACCTTACATTCTTACATCCTGGTGTGGCTGAGCACAAAATTATGAGGCTATGACTCACAAAAATGCCACACTATCGTATCCTATAATCTGTAAATCCAGACTGGTCGATGGTTGTCATTGTCATAGATATGGATGAAACAAAAAGCTCTTGAATGGAAAAAAAAATCGTTACACTGACTCAAAACATTAAAAAGCATTCGAGTTAATTTGACCCATGTGTTTTATTCTGTAATATTATTTGAAACATGATTTTAATACGCCGTTTTGATAACGACAAGGGTTGTTGATTAGGATCCAAGCAGTTTGTATAGGAAATAGGTTTTCACATGGAGGGCAATAACTGGAACTAGTTAGTGTGGCGGATGGAGAAGTCGTTAACGGTCTCAGAGTTGTTTGGCATCTGGCTCGTTATTCCCATCGGCCAAGGCAAGTGTAATATGGTAGAAGTGAAACTATCCCCGATTTATTAATGTGCATTTATATTTTATATATATCCTGCCTGGAAAGGCGAGACCTGGGTTGCATCTTATTTACGTAAGTTGCTTGTTACTGTTTTACCACTTGTATCTAACCAATTACGACTCGAGCTGGTAATTGTTGTAAGCTTGTCATTGTCGCTTGTATGTTTTCCCGGATTAGTGCTCGTTTATACCATAGTGATTTCGTCTTTTATCAGGAACGGGAGAGTCCAGAATTTTGAACTGATTCGTCGAATAAGTCGATGGTGACGACTTGAAGGTTATAAAAGAGACCTACAGGTCTGGGATGCTATAAAATCTTGGTAGGTGCGATGGCTACTAGGCCTAGTTCTCGGGTGTTTTGTAAATTTCGATTCGCTCTCCGTGGTATATTATGGTATTAGCGAAGACAAGTTATTGAATTTGGATGAAATGACGCGTCAGCGATAAGAAATTCTGGCGAGATATAATTAATTCTCTCATTTCCGCTGTTGAAGGAAAATATCTTATATTTTGACAAGATGTGCTTACTCGGCCCTGTGAGATGAATTCGGTATAAGAACATAGGCCTAAGCAAGTCAGTGGTCTTCATGTGGAAGTTGGCTACTTTGCTGAGCTTATGTTAAATTCCCCCTAGGAAGTGATAGTTGTATCCTACTCCTTGATAACATAATACGTTCTAGCGGTTGGGATTTTACTCAGTTCAACTGAACAGCAAGTATAGGCCTAGGCATAGTTTGTGTGTTTAGTGAGGTCTCATACTGTTCTGCTTTTGGCGAGATGAGTGACGAATACCAGTAGATGTGTGGTGGTTATATCGGGTTTATGCTGACATGTTAAATTATGCAGTCTGTAAACTTGGTTTCGATTATGTGTATCCAGGTAAAAAAAAAAAAATCACAGGAAAAAGTCACATTAATCTTTAATAGATAGTGACTCCTAAGGGTTTTAACCTGGTATGTATCCACGTTTGCGGAGTGTTTGCACAGGCCCGTTGGGGATTATGTAAATATCAAATAAAGATAATGATTTAAGAAATATTGTGAATTTTTCCTTGTGACTTTATTACCGGCCACTATAAATTAGTGTGACTTTTTTTCCTGTGACTTTTTTCATAGCCAAAATTGTGACTTTTTTCCTGCGACTTTTTTTACCGGCCATCGACTGTAATGATTATTAAACCAGGTATGTTTTGTCAGTAACTCTCTCTGTATATGATTATTAAATCCATCTTTGTTTCTGTCTATTTATCAGTATGTGCGTCTGTCTCTCTCTACTCTACAGGGAAAAATTAAAACCACTCTGCAACAGTGTTATCGATAACTAAGAAAAGTTACCCTATCACGAAAACAAAAGGAACGCGCTAATACCTTTCGCTTTTATGAAAGGAAATTCTTATTTTCACGATCTGCAAGTCATTAAGCTTTCGCTTATTACATGGTGCAAGCATTATGATTTAGACCTGTACCGTATAAAGTTTATAAATAAAAATTCTAAGAAAGGCACATCATTTGTTTATGCCAACAGAACTTCGTAAAACCACTACAATCTGCATCAAATTTTGTTAAAGAAACATTGGAATAATTAGATTTTGTCAGGAAAACTATACAAACTGAGTCTGGGTCTTTCGACTACTGGACATCGTTGGGAAATGTGGAAGACAGACACTTCACTTTCACTTTCACTTTGTTTGGTTTTATGTACAGCCCTCCACAGGGATAATTCCCTCAGGCGGACCCATGTGCGTTTTCAAAATAAGGTGCTTCTTACATTTTATAATTGTCTTTCAGTGTTTTGTCGTCAGTATCGTAGCTCCTGCAGAATAGGAGAGTCTTTAGTTCCTTTTTAAATTTGCATTCTTCTTGTGTGCTCTTCACTTCATGCGGTATTTTTTTGTTGTCTTGGCGCGCAGTGTACAAATGCTCTCTCGCCTGACTTACAATTTGTTCTAGGTTCAAATAGCCTATATGATTCACTTGCATGTCTGATTACAATATTCATTTCTGGTTTATAGAAGCTTAAGCAGTTTCTTAGATATGTTGGTTCATCATATTTTAATGGTTTAAAGACTGTAAGTAGTATTTTATGTTCTATTCTAGCTTTTACTGGTAGCCACTGTAGCTCAATTAGTGCTGGGCTTATTCTGTCACGGGAACGTAGTCATTTTATTAACCTGGCGGCTGTATTTTGTACTCCTTGCAGTTTTCTTAGCAGGTAGTTAGGGAGACCGTAGTATATTACGTTGCAGTAGTCAAGCCTCGAAAGTATTTGGTTGCAAATTGCTGTTTTCAGAGTATCTTCGTTTAGGTATTTTCTAATAAATGCAATGTTTCTAATATGATAGTTACAGGTTTTTTGTAATATGCAATATATGGTTCTTCATCGACAATAACACTACGGTGTTATTGTGTTATCGGGAGGAGAAGGGGTTGAAGTTGCCGGAAATAATTTGAAATAAAAATTAACTCTTATCATATGTGTGAAAATAATTTAATAACTTTAAATAAATTTTCCGGACGAAAGCAACGTTGTGTTATTCCTAGAAAGACGATGTACATAAACCAAATGAACTGGTTGATATCACAATCCGTTACTGTAGTTGTTACGTAAGTACAAAATATAGCTTCATATTTACGTAGGTTTATATAATAGATATTTATCAATTATACAAAGATATGGGATTATATCTTGCGTACACAAGCCGTACTTTATTGCATAGTGACATTTTTTTCTGTTTAGGTTATAATTGCTGAAAAATTAAGATGATGAATAGAATTCATTCGAAAGCGATGTTGTCCTTGACTTCGACCTTATGTGTTAAACATGTTTGATACTGATAGTTCGTACTAATGCCTTGTAGAGTATTGTGTTCTCAAGGTTTAATATTATTTTATAGGAGAAGCGGCTTGATTATTCTCTCCTTTTTCCATCATGCATTCTCTCGTAACAGCTGAGAGATTTCTCTCCTGTTACACCTTTCAAACCCTTTAACTCTCAATTTCCGTTACGGCGCTGAATGACCTCATAGGTCCCAGCGCTTGGCATTTGGCCTAAATTTTGTATTGCATTCCATTCCATTCTGGCCAAAACTGTTCGAGATATCTGGTGGACAGACAGCAGACACGGGTGATTGCATAAGCTATGAAAACTTCCACTGGCGAGGGAAATTAAGCGTTTCACGAGTGAAAATATCAATTTAAAAAAAGCGGTAAATAATCGCCTTATTTTACAGCTAATTCCCTCCATTTTTCATTGGATCCCTGACTCTTTGACATCCTCAAGGCAAATGATTTAAAACTCTCATTTTCCTCTGTATCTTCTTTTTCCCCGTGTGACTTCTTCCACTGTAACTCGTTTGACGTCTAATGATTATTAGGGATTTTATGGGCTCGAATGAGCATATTTCTCTCTCTCTCTCTCTCTCTCTCTCTCTCTCTCTCTCTCTCTCTCTCTCTCTCTCTCTCTCTCTCTTTGTGTGTCTTCTTGACTGACTCTTTGTTTGTCTGTCTGTCATTTTGTCTCTGTTTCCCTCTTGACGAGTAATTGTTATTGATCGTGAAAACAAATTTGTAACTTAACAGCATAATCTACGTAATTTACTGAAATTTACCTCTAAGTGGAGTACTGGGCAATAGTATGGGAGACTGCAAGCACAATGATTTACTTTATAAGACTCTACGGGGATTGAAACTGATCCATGACTAGAGAAAAATATAAAAACCCAGTAAGAGGGGTAGTGTCGTCAGTGCGCCTCACGCGCTGCACGGCAGGCATTGCTTAAGGTTCTTTGCAGCGTCCCTTCGGCCTCTAGCTTCAACCCCTTTCATTCCTTTTGCTGTGCCTCCGTTCATATTCTCATTCTTCCATCTTACTTTGCACTCTCTCCCAATAATGGTTTCATAATGCAACTGCGAGGTTTTCTTCCTGTTACACCTTTCTAAACTTTCACTCTTATTTTCCCTTTCAGTGCTGAATGACCTCATAGGGCCCAGCGCTTGGTCTCTGGCTTAAATTTTACACTCCATACCATTACATTCTTTAAGTAATGGATTTTAAATAACAGGTTATACCTCTAATGTGAATATGCAATGCCTTTCTTTTCATTCGCTTAGATTTATTGCCATCTCGTTGTCTATTCTTTTCGCGTTTATGAACATTTCTAGAATGAAATGTGTAAAAAATGCAACGGGGAGAAACTCATATCCTTAAGAAATAAATTTCAGCATCTGGTGCACGTACTCTCTTCTATTTCCCGAATAACGCCAAAGAAAAATATATAATACATTCATCACCAGAAATATATCGCTCGTGGAAATGGAACCACCGAAGCTACAACGATATATTTCCTGCATCCGTCATGCAAGCATTTT
>NC_089789.1:14074114-14091614 GCF_040412425.1 Macrobrachium rosenbergii | reverse complement strand
AAGAGCGTATTTCTTACAGATGAAATTCTTAATTCAAATGCATTACAGCAGGTTACTGAAACCTGCGATGTAAATCCGTAGATTCTCCTGATGGTATTTTCAACAAAAAAAGTACTGAAAATACCAGACAGGCGTCAGAAAAAGAAAAAAGAAGAAATACCACCGAAAATACCGTAATGAAAATCTACGGATGTACATCCCAGGTTTCAGTAACCTGCTGTCATGCTTTAGAACAGAGAGTTTCATCTGTAAGAAAAACGCTCTTTCATCCACCAAAATATGAACATTGGACAATTCTCTGACTAATATTGATCGCTCTCTCTCTTCTAGAAGAATTGAGAAAACTCTGTCTCAATCTAAAATGCTGTCATATATTATTAATTATTAATTATTATTACTCTATTATTATTATTTAATATTATTATTCTTCTCTCTCTCTACCTTATTCATATGGAACAAACTCACAGAGCCTGACTCTCTCTGATTCTCTCTTCCAAAGAATATCTGTTCTCAAAAAAAGCAACAAGGATAATAGGAAATACAGAAAAAAAATCAGTTATTGGTTGAAAAAAAAATAAACTAGCACATTAATAAGAAAATAGATAAAAATATAAGTCATTATAAAATGCAAAGAGAATAGTATCATGTTCATCTTCCCTGAAATTGTTCCAATTGCACGATATCCTCAAGGGAGACTGTTTCACTGCCCCGGTGAGAGGGATAAAGGAATGAACTGAGAAATTCGACAGCGAGGCACAGTGACTGCATATTGGTGCTTCTGCTGTTCAGCAAATTTATCTCGCTCGGCAGGAAAAGAGGATCAGGGACCAATCGTGAATGGGAAAGATCACTGTTAAAATACAACTTGTGGAAAACTGGCAAACAAGAGACCATCCGGCGACGGCCCAAGTCACAACTGCTAATGTTCGAAAACTGAAACCTACTACCACGAACAAACGTGAGATTCCCTGTTTGTAATATAAAGAACATATTTTGTGAGTTGATATTTTAACAAAATCAAATTACAAATGGTTTGTGAAACCATTCTAATAGGATTTTAACTGACCGCGAATTTTATTTAACAAATAATTATGTTCACCGTAGATAACCTTATTTATTGTAACGCCAGTCTACAGAAATCGACCAATTATCCGTGTTCATACTAAATTTATATAATTCACAGGTTTTCCATAGGCTTAGAACAGCAATTCCTATTGCTGTATTACTATTAATATTCCTGCTTAAGAAAATGTTAAATGATTCTAAATATTCAGCTTAGATCACGAATATTGAATATTAATCAATATGCATGGTATAAAGATTGTCATTTATACTAAAAATGTTAAATATCATCCTTATTAACGTCAGCATTACATTTAGCAGTGACAAGTAAAAGAAACATAAGATTCATTCTTTATGCAAAATATTCATTATGATAACCACATCACCTGAGGCTATTACGATATTAATAATTTTAGTAAAGGCAATGTCATTTGAAAACGTGATTACATTTTCACAAAAGAGCTAACGAGCCAATCAGTCTCTTCACCCACCAATTAACAACTCGTGATTGATTTCCGCGTAATTTCATGAACACCTCATAATCCTTCCTGGCGCCAATCAGAGTAGGGAAATGAAATTGATGATTGATTATCAATCGTAATTTAGCTTTGCAAGTGGGAATAAACCTTGGCACAATGAAATGGTCGGTTGCGTGTGAGAATCAAGCATATCCCACCTCATAGGTCCCGGTGCTTGGCCTTTGGCCTAAACTCGAGATTCCATTCCATTCCATTCTATTCCAGTGATTTGAACTGAAATATAACATTTAGGCCAATCGCTGGGATCTGAGATCATTTATCGCCGGAAGAGAAATTGAGAATAAAAAGGTTTTAAAGGTGTGACGGGAGGAAAACCATGCAGTTGCACTGTGGAATAATTGTTAGGAGAGGCTGGAAAGTAAGACGGAAGAAAGACAATATGAACGTTGGTATAATAAAAGGAATGAAAGGGGTTAAAGCTAGGGGCCGAAGGGACGCTGCAAAAAACCTTAAGTAATGCTCACAGTGCACCACGTGAGGTGCACGTGGTGCACTGACGGCACTAGGCCTAGACGGGGAGGTCCCAGTTATGATAATATCTGACAGTCTCTTTGCAGAAATGTTCAGCGATAGATTAATTGTACTTAGCATCTTTATAACGCAGCAAATAAATGCGTTGGTAATATTTATTTTACATGCTTTTATTTAACTTGACTTCCGCGTCTGTCTGTCTGTTTGGGTCGAATCTTGTAACACAATTTCAAACCTGTTCCCTTCATCCGATGGACTTGAAATTTCGCTTGGTTACTCAATCCCGGTGACAATACAACCTTACATGATCAGTAGGTCAGCAGTGACCTCTAGTGACCTTACAGAGACCTCTCCTAGTATCTTCGGATTTTTCACAACTTTGACATTTTTTGGGTCAACAGGATATCAATTTCGTTAGCTACAGTCATAAATCGGTTACAATTTATGTTAAAACTATCAAGTATAAAATAAAAATAAAAAATTAAAGCACGCTTTTATTGAAATGCACTAAAAAGTGAAAAAAAATTCTCTTGAGACACACCAGGATTTTCTTACAATTAATCATGTCTACAAAAATAAAAGCGTGGGCGCCAAACATGGAAGGAAGTGCTACAAGAAATGAAGAAAAAAAATATGTTTCTTTTCTTGTAGCACTTCCTTCCATGTTTGGCGTCCACGCTTGTGTTTTTGTAGACATGATTAATTGTAAGGAAATCCTGGTGTCTCAAAAGATTTGCTTTTCACTTTTTAGTGCATTTTAGAGAAAAGTGTGTCTTAAAAATGTTTTTCTATATTCTTTTATATACAAAAAAAAAGTTAAGTATAACTTAGTTTAACCAGACCACTGAGCTGATTAACAGCTCTCCTAGGGCTGGCCCGAAGGATTAGACTTATTTTACGTGGCTAAAACCAATTGGTTACCTAGCAACGAGACCTACAGCTTATTGTGGAATCCGAACCACATTATAGCGAGAAATGAATTTCTGTCACCAGAAATGAATTCCGCTAATTCTTCATTGGCCGTCCGGAGACTCGCACTTGGGCCTAGCAGAGTGCTAGCCGAGAACTCTACCGACTCGTCCAACGAGGAACTTTCTTTTATATACAGGTTACTATGTATCTTCTTAATGTTATGAGATTGTGAAGTGTATTCAGGTCTTTCAGAAAAAAATGAAAAAAGAAAAATTAGCTCAGTTGCGTTATCAAGTAAATGCATAAAAAAGAACTATATAAAATGCAGGGTATCTACTTTATTCCATTCAACAAAAATTAACCTCTTAGATAAGTGTATTCATAGTTACGTAAATATTAAGTCATATTTTTGGGTCTAGGTAATCATAGGAAAAATAGTTTAAAAATAAATAAAGCTAATGACAAAATTTTGAAGATACTGAACATGTGATGCATTCCATCAGTCAAGCACTTACATGCATTGCAAGTTATATATATATATATATATATATATATATATATATATATATATATATATATATATATATATATATATATATAATAGATAAATAGATAGATATATGTATATGTATATGTATATGAGGGGAAGGAATATATACATATACATAAATATATATATATATATATATATATATATATATATATATTTATGTGTGTGTGTATCTATTTATATGTATATATGCTTATATATATATATATATATATATATATATATATATATATATATATATATATAATATTACTAAAAGGACCTCATTCAAACTGGATGGTATTTAATGGAGTTTTTATTCAAAAGTTACAAGCTTTCTTGGACAAACAGTCCACATTATCAAGTATCCGTACAATGAGCAAACGTAGTCCGGCTGTATTTATATCTGTGTGCTGGGTACTTTTAATCCTATAATCGTTTATAGCTCTTCCTGTGTGTAATCTTGACCTTGGTCTTTTATTATAAACCCCCTCTAATCTCTTCCCCTCTACCGACTTTTGTTTCTAACTATTTTATTCCTAATGGTGTTTTTGTAGCTGCCTATCAATTTGAAATTATTTAGCTTCCTGTTGATGGGTGCAATAGAGTTGTTGTCCGGAACTGTAATTATTTTCTTTCCTACCAAATGTTCCTTTTCAATCCTTTCCTCTCTGAAAATAGTTTTCCTTGCTTTGATATGTGCCCACTCCCACCAATACCTCTAGTAGCCTAATCTCCTAAAACTCTCCTCAGGTAATCCAACTCTTCGTCTTTTCGGGACTGCAAATTTATAAGCCCTGATGGCCAACCCTGATCATTAATTTATTTTTATTTCTTTCCTATGACTGAGAATCTATGTATGTATGAATTGGTGTGTGTCTTCTTAAAATATACCAAGGTATATAGGAAGAAGACATACACCAATTCATACATACATAGGTTCTTTATCATAGGAAAAAAATAAAAAATAAAAAAATTCTATAGGAAGAAGACACACACCAATTTACATACAAGGTTCTCCAGTCATAGGAAAGAAATAAAAATAGGATTAATGACAGGGTTGGCCATCAGGGCTTATAGGGTTTATATGGCAGCGTGTCTAGACTGTGAAGAAGGGTACTATATGGCGAAACTGGCAAATCATGTAAAGAGCGAAGCAAACAACATCTGCAGAACATAAGGCATTATAATCAGACGTCGGCAGTTGCCAAACACTGTTGGGAAAATGATCACAGAATAGACTGGGAAAATATGAGTTTTCTGTACAGGAACACCAACAAAACATCTAGACTGGTTGTAGAGAACGCCTTCATAACTTGCGCCAACAACACGATGGCAGGGAACACTGGAAACGGATGAAGACAGCATATCTAGAAAAATCATATACTCCACAGTAGCAAGGAAACGAAGAAAAACGTAAGAGAACGCATGGAAAACGGACATCTGGAACCAGGGATCAGAGAAAGACCAAGGTCAAGAGAGGGTGGAGGTCACACAGGAAGAGCTAGGCGATTATAGGATTAAAAGTACCCAGCACACAGATATAAATACAGCCGGACTATGCGTTTGCTCATTGTACGGATTTTGATAATGTGGACTGTTTGTCCAAGAAAGCTTGTAACTTTTTGAATAAAAACTCATTAAATACCATCCAGTTTGAATGAGGTCCTTTTAGTAATTCTACTAATGCACAGAACAATTGTGTATGTGATAAAGTTAATATATATATATATATATATATATATATATATATATATATATATATATATATATATATATATATATATATATATATATATATATATATATATTACATATACAGTATATATACATATAAAATATATATATATATATATATATATATATATGCGTTATACAAGTATATATATACATATATAAATTTCTGACTCACGTCGGGATCGAAAGGTCTCTCAGGTGGAAAGTAAGGGCGTTACCCACTGGGCCATACAAGTTCAAAGAAGTTAGAGCAACTGCACCCAGTGGGTAACGCCCTTGCTTTCCACCTGAGAGACCTGGGTTCGATCCCGACGTGAGTCAGAAATTTATTTTTGGGTTCCACACGTGATTGTGTGTTGATGATTTTAATCTTATTCACTCAGAAGGGATAATTGAATGAAATGTTGTCCATTGGGTCATTGCTGAGTCAGGAAGTTGGGGAAAACTGCTGGTATGCAAGCAGTTAGCTTGCCCAGGTAATTTTGGGTGCAGTTGCTCTCAGGTTCCGACTTCTTTTAGACTTGTATGGCCCAGTGGGTAACGCCCTTGCTTTCCACCTGAGAGACCTGGGTTCGTTCCCGACATGAGTCAGAAATTTATTTCTGTTCCACACGTGATTTGTGTTGATGATTTCTATCTTATTCACTCAGAAGGGATAGGAATGAAATGTTGTCCATTGGGTCATTGCTGAGTCGGGAAGTTGGGGAAAACTCGCTGGTATGCAAGCAGTTAGCTTGCCCAGGTAATTCCCTTGGGTGCAGTTGCTCTCAGGTTCCGACTTCTTTTAGACTTGTATGGCCCAGTGGGTAACGCCCTTGCTTTCCACCTGAGAGACCTGGGTTCGATCCTGACGTGAGTCAGAAATTTATTTCTGTTCCACACGTGATTGTGTGTTGATGATTTCTATATACATATATATGTTACATATATATGTACATATACATATGTGTTTATATATACATATATATAAATTTTATATATATATATATATATATATATATATATATATATATATATATATATATATATATATATATATATATATATATATATATATATGTGCTGAGCGTGTGTAGGGGATTAGAAGATGTTGTAAATGACAAGGATTGCCAATTATCATGAGACGGAAAATTGAAATGGTCGCGATATGATGGAAGTGTAATTGACGGTGATCGCTTTCCATCCGAAAGATTGATGGCATTACAGTTGAATGTTTCCGTGCCAATGACTGAAGGGAGACTTTTGTATCCGGTTTCGATTACTTTTACGACCTATGTAGATTTCGGGGTTATAAAACTTTCCATTCTGGCCGGATTAAAGTTTGCAGCTATGCAATTTAACCAGTGGTCTATATAGATTCATCTCCTGGTTTGACTGTCTTATTGGTGCGATATATATATATATATATATATATATATATATATATATATATATATATATATATATATATATATATATATATATATATATATATATATATATATATATATATATATATATACATATATATACTGTATATGTGTGTGTATAAATATGTGTGTGTGTGTTCTGTCTGTGAGGTAGAGCACTGGGCCTGCATTAGAAAGGTCAGCGGTAATGTTGACATTTTGGGTCATGGCGATGACCAACAATGTTTAACAAATAAGAGGACCATCATCATGCTTCTTTCCGTACTACCAAATAATGCCAAACAATAGGTGGATTAGCCTTGATAAATGTAATTGACTAATTGCAATAACGTTCGTTCTTGAAATGCTGAAGGTCTCTACTGTTGTCATATTATCAGAGAGAGAGAGAGAGAATATTGTACACTCTCCTACTACAGAAAAATAATGTTTATTAAAAGAGAGCTAGAATATAGCATTTTCTCATACTGCTGAAAGACAAATTCAGTGTCCCTTGAGAGAGAGAGTGGTGGGGGGGGAGGGAGACAAGGGGAATATTATATAAAAGCATGCCGCTTAGAGACGAGATCTGCTTTTAAAATTCTCTCTCTCTCTCTCTCTCTCTCTCTCTCTCTCTCTCTCTCTCTCTCTCTCTCTCTCTCTCTCTCTCTCTCTCTCTCCACTGGGTTTGTCTTTCAGTAGTATGAGAGAATGTTATATTCTAGCTCACATTTTCAGTAAACATTATTTTTCTGTAGTAGGAGAATGCACAATATTCTCTCTCTCTCTCTCTCTCTCTCTCTCTCTCTCTCTCTCTCTCTCTCCACTGGGTTTTGTTTTCACTGGGTTTAGTATGAGAGAATGCAATATTCTAGCTCACATTTTCAATAAACATTATTTTTCTGTAGTAGGAGAATGCACAATATTTCTCTCTCTCTCTCTCTCTCTCTCTCTCTCTCTCTCTCTCTCTCTCTCTCTCTCTCTCCCTCTCTCTCTCTCATCTGATCAACGGTCTTCCAGTTCCCTTTCCTCCTTATTATTCACTGATATTCGTGAATACAACCAAACGAACCTCCAATACATATTTAGCCTCAGTCGAATTGCTTGTCTGATGCAACGGAAGTTACTTAGAGCTAAAAGTTGTTTACTTGTGGACCTTTGACTTATTTGCTTTCTGTTGTTTTGCTGCACTTCTTCCCTCTTGCTGCCCAATCTTGCTCACTCACGCCCACTTCTGATCAGGCCGTGAAAATGGAAGGCTTGTATACAAGTATATTTTTATGAGTTTAAGGAGTGAATGATGTGTTTTGTTTTTACCAAGGTGGAGCAGAGGATGAGCCAGCAACTTCATCCATTCATATATATATATATATATATATATATATATATATATATATATATATATATATATATATATATATATATATATATATATATATATACTGTATATGTATATATATATATATATATATATATATATATATATATATATATATATATATATATATATATATATTGTTACGTGTGGGGCTTGGCTGGTGAGTTTATTCATTAATTAACGTAATTTATGAGGCCCTTAATTGCCAATGACTCACGTAACCTGTCAGTTAAAGTTACCGTTAACCTCAAAGACAGACAATTACTTAATTAAATAAGGTCGCCAGCCGGAGAAAAATAATACAGGGAATAAAGGGTTACTCTGCAACACATGGATTACAACAAACCCCCCCCCCCTTACTTCCCAATTGGTCCCAACAAAGAAAGAATGTGCAATTAGCGAGGAAATTACATGAACTTTCGCCCACGTCGGACACAGTTAATTTTCCCTTGATTCAAGTAATGTTATAACGCAACGAAGTATTCGAGATATCTTACGCAGTTCATATTATTGAAGGCTAATTCTCTTCCAAACAATGGGATCGAGACACAAGGCTGCCTGAATGCTGAAAATTACTTACTTAACATTCCCTAATTCCTATTTACTGCACGGGAATAGTTTACACAGTCGCTAAGCAATATTAATTATTCTTACACTAGACTTCATAAAAGTAAATAGGTTATACCACATGACTGTAGATAGTGGTGAAGAGAGAAAACAAAGGAACTGGAAATACAGAAAGAGTTACTAGCAAGTCAACAAAAATTTGGCAAAATTCAAACTTACCATTGACGTAGGTCGCTGCGCATGCAACTGACAATTGGAAGTCTTAAAAATAGCCGTCATCTCAGCTCACTAATGCCAATGAAAACAGTAAGGGGACAAGCACAAAGAATTTGTTACACACTTGTGTGCCTCTCATGACCTCCAGGCTCTCTCTGACCTCTTTCTGGATCTAACGCTGAGTTGTTTTCTCATCAGTATGTCTTTATGCCTCGGGACAGTCTGAAATTTAGACAAACATCACCGATACATAGACTAGGGGAAAAAGAAGCTTAAGACCACCTTTACTAGAGGTTCCTTGGTGAACCCTCCCTATGGTGTTAGGGCCCTAATGTTAACTAGAGACGATACTTTTTTTTAAATACCCAGCCTATCCCTGCATACGTGAAGACGCCTTCTTGTCTTTGTTCGCGTTATTTTTTCTACAATAAAATGCATAGAGGGCAAACAGCAGAATAGTTATAAAAAATATAAATATATATATACATATATATATATATATATATATATATATATATATATATATATATATATATATATATATATATATATATATATACGCTTAATATCAAATCCACGCTACCTCGGGAATATCCCCGATGGGGAATTATCACCAAAGAGGAATTTATAAGTGATAAATGGATGGGCACTGCCGAGTCTCGATCCCATGACACAGACACGCATCCAGCGAATCCAGTCGATGCTAACCACTGAGCTATCAATAATTCCCCATTGGGGATATTCCCGAGGTAGCGTGGATTTGATATTAAGCGATATTTGTAGCTTCATGATCGTATATAAATCACGGTGTGATAAAAATGTCAATGATATATATATATATATATATATATATATATATATATATATATATATATATATATATATATATATATATATATATATATAATCAGTAAGCTACAAACGTCCTTTAATATCCAATTCGCTCTACCTCGGAAATAATATATTTTCATATATGTTACCCGAAGGGGAATTTTTAGTTGATAATAAGTTCGTCGTCCCGTGGGCTCGAACCAGCGAAGGACAAGAACTCAGGACTAAAGTGGACGCATTTAACCCACGCGGCCAGCAAGTGAGGTATAAGTGGATATCGTCTCCCATATACAAATCGCCCGTCGAACTCAGGTGTTTGTATTTAGAGACGATATCCACCCACCTCTGCCATGCTAACCGTGTAGTGCGTTTGTCACACGCAGCCATATTATGACTTTTTATCACATCACCGTGATTCATATACAATCAGTAAGCTACAAACGTCCTTTAATATCCAATTCGCTCTATTTCGGAAATGATATATTTTCATATATGTTACCAAAGGGGAATTTTTTAGTTGATAATAAGTTCGTCATCCCGTGGGCTCGAACCAGTGAAGGACAAGAACTCAGGACTACAGTGGACACATTTAACCCACGCGGCCGGCAAGTGAGGTATAAGTGGATATCGTCTCCCGCATACACATCGCCCGTCGAACTCAGGTGTTTGTATTTAGAGACGATATCCACCCACCTCTGCCATGCTAACCATGTAGTGCGTTTGTCGCACGCAGCCATATTATGACTTTTTATCACATCACTGTGATTCATATACAATCAGTAAGCTACAAACGTCCTTTAATATCCAGTTCGCTCTACCTCAGAAATAATATATTTTCATATATGTTACTGAAGGGGAATTTTTTAGTTGATAATAAGTTCGTTGTCCTGTGGGCTCGAACCAGCAAAGGACAAGAACTCAGGACTACAGTGGACGCATTTAACCCACGCGGCCAGCAAGTGAAGTATAAGTGGATATCGTCTCCCATATACAAATCGCCCATCGAACTCAGGTGTATGTATTTAGAGACGATATCCACCCACCTCTGCCATGCTAACCATGTAGTGCGTTTGTCACACGCAGCCATATTATGACTTTTTATTACATCACCGTGATTCATATACAATCAGTAAGCTTCAAACGTCCTTTAATATCCAATTCACTCTACCTCGGAAATAATATATTTTCATATATGTTACTGAAGGGGAATTTTTTAGTTGATAATAAGTTCGTCGTCCCGTGGGCTCGAACCAGCGAAGGACAAGAACTCTGGACTACAGTGGACACATTTAACCCATGCGGCCAGCAAGTGAGGTATAAGTGGATATTGTCTCCCATATACAAATCGCCCGTCGAACTCAGGTGTTTGTATTTAGAGACGATATCCACCCACCTCTGCCATGCTAACCGTGTAGTGCGTTTGTCGCACGCAGCCATATTATGACTTTTTATCACATCACCGTGATTCATATACAATCAGTAAGCTACAAAAGTCCTTTAATATCCAATTTGCTCTACCTCGGAAATAATATATTTTCATATATGTTATCGAAGGGGAATTTTTTAGTTGATAATAAGTTCGTCGTCCCGTGGGCTCGAACCAGCGAAGGACAAGAACTCAGGACTACAGTGGATGCATTTAACCCACGCGGCCAGCAAGTGAGGTATAAGTGGATATCGTCTCCCATATACAAATCGCCCGTCGAACTCAGGTGTTTGTATTTCCGAGGTAGAGCGAATTGGATATTAAAGGACGTTTGTAGCTTACTGATTGTATATGAATCAAGCTATTTGGGCATATTTTCTCTCGTGCAATTTGTATTGAAATTAATGGCATTATTCGTAGATATTATCATCTTATCAAGACTTTGAGTCAGTCTATATTTCCCCTTTTTCTCTTCAGGCAAGCTTCTCAGGAATAATGAAAAATTACCTAATATTCTTTCCATTTACTTTTTTCAGTTTACGGACCATTTCCCACCTATCGGCAGCATCTTCAGGAACAGATTACAAATTGACATACAAGGATTTTATTACTGCATGCAGACTTTTAAATTTTAAACATGGCGTCACTGGGGTGCTGAATTTCTATTAGTTGGTGGGTTTCATTCGCTGGTGATCTGGGCGGCAGTATGGTCATTCCTGGTGCTTCACAGGGCATGTCTTGTGCTCCGGCTTGCCGCAAAGGGCGTGAGCAAGGCCATGATCCCGTCTCTGGCCAAAAGTTTTGATTTGCTTTCTGTCGGTGGTCGTGTCCAGGTGCTCTGTCGCTCGTGTCTCCACTCGGACTCTCACGGATGTCCTGTGGTTTCCTTGTAGAAGGGAGAATGAAGTCCGTGTTCCCCTGTATACTCAACGCAGACCGTTGTTGATTTATATTCACAGCTTCTGCTATTTGCAATCTGTGGAACCGAGCTTCTCTATGCACAATCTCTGTGCTTTCTAATAATTCCTCTAGTATTGGCTCTTGCCGTAGTCGTCTACGTAGTGTTGAAATATTGCCCCTTGGTTGCAGTGAGCTTGCAACCACTTAGGTAGAGTGGCAGTGGTGCGACCAATGTAGTCATTGCTGAGGGCTTGACATGTTCCTCGTACATTGAAATTTGCGTACTACATTGGTCAAGAGAGATGTGTGAGTTGACCAGCGAGAGAATGAGACCCGCCGACCAATAGAAATTCAGCACCACAATGACATTTTTAAAATTAAAAATTCCTCATGCAGTAACAAAAACCTCTTATGTCATTTTGTAATCCATTCCTGAAGATGCCGCCCAAATTTATTTATGTGAAACACGTTCCCATACGTTCATTTTCATCGTATCTCAGGTGAAGGGGTAAGTCGAATGAAATGTTAGCAATCTGCTCGCTGTTGGGTTGGGGTGCTGGGTAAAATTCGCTGGTATGTTAGGCGCTTGGCGCCTGCTCGGGAAAAAACTCGGGTACATGGTACTTAGGTTCCAACTTCTTTTATGAATTGTGTGAACGAATTGCTAACGCCCTGGACTCTCACCTGAAAGACCAGGGTTCGGTCCCGATGTGAGTCAGAAATTTAATTCTGTGAAACACTTATCATGCGTTCATTTCTGTATATACATATATATATATATATATATATATATATATATATATATATATATATATATATATATATATATATATATAGATAGATATATATATATATATATATATATATATATATATATATATATATATATATATATATATATATATATATATATATACATACTGTTGCAGGCTTTCATGACAACGGTAATCATAGATAATTTCTACCCTTCACTTCCTGAATCAGTTTATTCTATAGGCTTAACAAAATCAAGAATACAGCATAGCTGGAAATTAACCTCCCTTAGCACAAATATACATTGACCCTAACATCTCATCAATTCTGGCAAAGTTATTTCGCGTTTACCCATCACTGCTATTGCGTCATCGCTTACCTCTCTGGCGAAATGAAGTTAGTCCGAGATGTTGTTTACGTTTCACTCTGCTATTCATTACTGATCGAATGAGGAACTTCGGGGGAGACTCTCGAGGAGAAAGTTATAACGATGTTATCGAGATGGGGACCTCATCCTGATGCTGCTGATTCTCGGGACACTCTCCTTATGTTTATTCTTTTGCACTTGGTAAAATGTTAATTCACTGAAATTTGTGTAAAAATATGTAATTGCGAAGAAAGTGTGAATATATACGTAAACCACATTATCATTATTTATCATTGTTATTGTGAGGCACGCAAGGAATTTGGGAGTTTCTTGGGTCATGGAAGCAATGGTTGAGTGTTTTTTGGTGGTGGGTTAGATGAAATGACCTTATAACCGTTGGCAGGTAATATAATAGTGCGTCCACTGTAGTAAAACATCATAAACACACGTCTACAAATCAACAACTTACTGGTAGTTCTAGCAGGTGCTTCATGTGCTTCCAAAAGAATAGTTCTCCGCTTACGGTCGTTGACTTGTTTTCAGCCTGTTTGTGATCTGTATACGACAAGTTGCCGACCTGTGTTTATGACATGTGTTACTGTAGTATGGCAGGTCTATCATTTTAGCATTCTGATAACGTTTAAGTTAGCAGATTTACTTCTCTGGGCCGAAATGTGAGTTTCTTCAAGTAAAAGTAGATCATCCTTCCAAAAATGAATAATGATTAGGTTAAAAATATGATAAAAATAAAGCCAAAATAAGACTAGACCAACACTTAAGAATAGAATATTTCACAGCAAATTCCTACACGCTTGGTGCCTTCATATTACTTTATAGGAAAGTTCAGCATGCAGTCTGTCAACGCAGCTTCCCCAGTTTCAAAACTTAAGGAAATTAAGATTACGATGTACTTTGTTGGTGAAGTTCACCATTCCTTTATGATAACAAAATAAGACAGCAAATTTCTTCATTTTAAAACAACTGCTAGTCCTTGATTCACAGAATGTGATATCACTGTATTACATTTACGTAGGATTTACCCAGGATTAATAGAGTACAGGGTTAGTCCGCTTCTGACCAAAATAAGGACAATCTCGCGCATGACGTCGTCTGGCTGCATCTGGCTGGGGTTAAGGTAATGGAAAGTCATCAGTCGGTAATCGACCTCACCAGAGCGAAGAACATGGAAACTCTTAACCGGATTAAGGTGCTCTTCACTTGGTCAGTCCCAGGATTAATTCAACGACCCGACCGAAACCATGGCTACTTGTTCCGTGTATGGCTGCAGATCTAGTCAGAGGAGAAAGGAAAATCTGAACTTGAAATTTCATCGTTTTCCTAAAGATCAGGAGGTGCAACAGAAGTGGCTGCAGTTCTGCAACATCACTCCTGTTAATATTAAAAATGCAAGAGCCTGTAGCCTGCATTTTGAGTCTACTGACTATAAAAGAAATCTGAAGTACGACCTCCTTCAGTTGCCAACTCCAAGAAATTGAAATTTATTGCCCCTAGTCTCAATCTACCGACATCGAATGGTAAGCCTTGAGTCTAACAAAGCTTAATTCTTATTAAATTAGATCAGTTACAAGAATATCTACAAATCATCGCATCCCTTTATTATTATTATTATTATTATTATTATTATTATTATTATTATTATTATTATTATTATTATTATTATTATTATTATTATTATTATTATTATTATTGTGGTGTATGTGAGTGCATCATAAAGCATATCACGTGTCGTATCTTTCTGTTATAGATTTGAAACTGCAAACATATATATATATAGATATGTAATTCTAATAGCCACAATACCCTCTTAACTTCTCGAATTCTTCACGCTTTTTGGATATGCTTGTAACTACGAAGCCGAATGTATCCAAACGAGAGAAATTGAAGAGCCTGTGAACGCCGGTCGCGGGAAGCAAACCCGAATTCCATATTCACAGGGAGGTCACGTTGCCCACCTGACCACGAGAAGGATAAAAGTCTATCACCTCTCGTACATACATATACCTGTCGTTTACAGATATATTTATTAGAGCTGGAATAGACCCATCCTCACTATCGTAGCCAAGTGGGCAATCGTTTTTATTGTTTTTTTTATTACCAGGCTGAAATCAGCCAAAAAAAAAAAGCAATAAAAACGATTGCCCGTCTGAAATTGAAGAGCCTGTGATGGTGAGGATGGGTCTATTCCATATTCTAATAAATATATCTGAAAATGACAGGATATAAGTCTATGTACGGAGGTGATAGTTTTATATTTCTAAGCTGGTCAGGTCACTATCAATGTGGGCAATCATTTTTTTATTTTTTTTTTTATTTCCTGAAATATATGGAATCTACTGGTCACTTCCAGACACGACCAGCGTTCACAGGTCTCTTTTTCTCTCGTTTGAATACATTTCGTAATTATATTTCGTTTGGCCTAAAAAGCAATATCCAAAAAGCGAAGAATTCGAGAAGTTAAGAAAGGCACTGTAACTATTAGAATTACATATGTGTCTGGTAAAAGTGACTAGTAGATTCTACATATATATTTCAGCCTAAAAAAAAAAAGCAATAAAAACGATTGCCTACTTGGCTACGATGGTGAGGATGGGTCTATTCCAGCTCTAATAAATATATCTGAAAACGACAGGTATATGTATGTACGAGAGGTTATAGACTTTTATCCTTCTCGTGGTCAGGTGGGCAATGTGACCTCCCTGTGAATATGGAATTCGGGTTCACTTCCCGCGACCGGCGTTCACAGGCTCTTCAATTTCTCTCGTTTGGATACATTCGGCTTCGTAGTTACAAGCATATCCAAAAAAGCGCAAAGAATTCGAGAAGTTAAGAGGGCATTGTGGCTATTAGAATTACATATGTGTCTGGTAAAAGTGACCAGTAGATTCCACATATATATATATATATATATATATATATATATATATATATATATATATATATATATATATATATATATATATATGTCTCTGAGTGTGTATGTTGTATGCATGTATGTATGTATGTATGTACGTAGGCCTACATATATTAACCAAAGAATGTAAGGAATCATAAAAGAAACAAAGACACGCCTGGTCCGGATTTACGCTGTTAGGCCTACTGCATTACCCAAATAGCAAAAAAAAGACACATGGAGGATTATATCAATCCTTTAATTCAGCAATACCTGGAGATTGACGGGGACCTCTCTCACCCAAGGTTGTGAAAGAGAGAGAATGCGCGTGGACAAACAATTACCATAGTGACCCTTCATTTCTTAGTTTTCCTGGTTTTCTTCTACGGTTCATACCAATGACGTCACAAACATGCGCCGAAACACCGGGACGGTCTAAACCCTGTACCATTGAAGCTGGAAAAGACTTTCCAGATTCTGACGATAGCTAGAAGTAGGAGAGAGACAGACAGACAGAGAGGGATAAAATATATATATATATATATATATATATATATATATATATATATATATATATATATATAGAGAGAGAGAGAGAGAGAGAGAGAGAGAGAGAGAGAGAGAGAGAGAGAGGGGGAAGGAAGAGAAAGAGAGAGAGAGAGAGAGAGGAAAGAGAGAGAGAGAGAGATCCCGTCAGCAGTTTAGATGATAAACTACAATAAAAAGGTTCTATTTGGCTGAACTCTGAGAAGATAACAGTGCTATTAACGAACTCCATTTCGGAATTCAAGAGAAGCTGAAGCTTATCTTGTTTTATAAAGCCATTTTTATGTGTGTCTTATCAGTGGCCCTTAATGCCTTCGGTTTTTGTCAAAAAAAAAAAAAAAATAGGGTTTTCCTTCTCTGTACAGCGTTGACTGTAGGTTTTTAATGGTGTTTAACAGAAAATGTGAGATGTTTCGTTCAAAGAGAATTATCATAAGCTGAAATTAGAGCGTTATCGAATACGTTAATTTTCCTCTATTAATGAACTCGCCATTAGAAAAGGTTAACTTTGACCTTTCTTACAAAGGATGTCTTACAAAGAATGTGTTAGCTAAGAGTTTTCGTTTGCGCAGATTAAAACCCGAAAAATAAAACTACATGAGATAATGAGGTAACAAAGGAACATTTAGTGTGTGTGTATATATGCATACATACACATATATATATATATATATATATATATATATATATATATATATATATATATATATATATATATATATATATATACAGTATATATGTATGGTATATATATATATATATATATATATATATATATATATATATATATATATATATATATATATATATATATATATATACACACACACACGTGTGTGTGCGTATTTGGAAAATGAAAGATAAAGAACGTAGTTTTATCTGAAAAATAAAAACCTTAGTGAATCAAAACAGTTTAATTCTAATACGTTCGAAATGGTGCTTTTACGGCCATGGCTACTGGGAAGCTATG
>NC_089789.1:13984114-14069114 GCF_040412425.1 Macrobrachium rosenbergii | reverse complement strand
TTCACACCCTTATGGGTGTGAAGGTCTTGGCTAAGTTAGCTATTCATCACGACTAGTCAGCTAGCATTCCTACATGAGATGTGCTTTGGCACTGCAATAACTAAATGGACCTACCTAACTGCTAAGAGGGGAACTGGGGTGGCTAACTTCACGTCTACAACAGGCCTAACCTATCTAAGGGTATAGACACTTCTGCTAACTGTCTCTAATGACAGAACTCTACTCCTAGGCAAATGCACATAGTGAATATGTAAGAGACCCCATTGGCGGTCTTACAGGCGCACATGTGTGGGTCATCCATTGGACAAAAACAAGACAAGGCATCCCGCTTTCTCTCTCTCCCTTCCGTGCATCAGCTGGAGGGGAGTGCTCGAAGGAACGCAACTTCTACCATACAATATTTCTGTCTGTTTCTCTCTAACCATTGTTGTCTGGATTCATGTACAATCACCAGTACTTGCATTGCCATGCAAGCATTCCAATCATGTACTCATAATGTTCCACCAAATCTTCTGTGTCAAACTGTATGTATGTTTCTGTTTGTGAAGACGCCAAACGTCTCGCCATTTCACATATATTATGCTACTGCATTGTATTCATTAATCTGTCTCAAATCTCATGCAAATGTCCATATGTGAAATTTCCTGGTCTTTCCATTGATATATGTTTTATTATTGTACGTTTATTATGTCTCTCATAATCGCCATCTGTTTGTCTGTCAACAAACACAGATGTCTGAAACATTACCTCTGCTTTGCCCTGTCTGTGTGTAGAAACTACTTTGCGGCTCGCACCAGCCAATAACAACTTCGAAGATTCTGTAATACTGCACATGGATTCAGTAAGGAACCACCAATAAACTAGACAACACCCAGCCAGTATGTCACTCAGTACTATCCTTACAAATACCAACCTAACCTACTATCCTACGACTCTGGCACTGAACGAGTTGGCACGGATTAATGGTACACAATGAATTATGAGTGGCACAACGCTTTATGATTAACACGTGCAACAAAATCACTCATAAGTAACCTGAAGGGTAAATCATGGTATACAATTAGGTAAGGTATCAGTTTGAGTCTGGAATGATTTTGAAGGGGGTTAGTTGGAAAAAGGTTAGTATATTGCAAATGCCTAAGGTGTTAGGAGTTAATTTTACTGGGTCAGAGGTCACACAGGCTACCTCCTCTGGGCAAGTGCCAGGATCACTCTGAGATGGAAGCGGCACTGTGCCAACTGGGCACAAGTGCCAAGGAGAGCTCGTAGCTCTGATTTGTTAACTGGATCTCTTCAGCCCCTTCTTCTTCTTCTTCTTCTTTGGGGACCTCCAAGGTCTGGGTAGGCCATTCCTAGGAGGTGATGAGGGTACCGACTCTGGAGAACGGCCAGGAGTGCCATCAGGAGCAGGATCAGGGGCAGCTACAGGCTGGTCTCCTACTTCGGCTGCTGCGACAACCGTCGCGGGAGGTAATGTCCAGGCCTGCCAGAGGGTCATCCTCGGCAGGTGGAAGGGAGTGGGAAGAAGAAACGTCAGGGGTCAGAGGCTCACAAATGGTGATGACTACTTTGGTGAGGATCCCCCGTGTCAGGTTCTGGGTCCGGTACTGACACTAACTCGGGGCCAGGCACAGGGATTAAGGTTGGCATGGATATTCTGGCTGAAATGGCGGAGCTTGGCACTGACCAGTGCTCTCGAGTGGCACTGGCAGCGAATTGGTGTCAGACAAAGGTGAAGAGGGACCCGGGGGAGCAAGACCTCTCGGTGTACCTGGAGTGATTTGGGACAGAGATTCCTGTCTGGATGAGAGGGCAAGGCCTCTTGGATCTGTGGAAATGGTGGCCACTGCGGCTATCTTGCTGGGGCACTTTGACCATCTTTCTGAGTGGCCTCTTAGGTTGCAGATCCTGCAGCGGTACTTGGTAAGATCCCTTCGTGGTGAGGGAGGAGGTTTGTGGGGGCTGTCCGGTGGTGCGTTCCACGGATTCGGCCTGGAAGTGGTTGGATGCGGGTTGCATAATGCCACTCATGGGCGAATGGAAGGTTTGGCTGACGGTGGCACAGCTGTCACAGAGGCTGTGTCCCGATCACAAGAAGTTGATGTGGACTCACCAGCAGAAGCAGTCAGGCAACAGAGTGACGTGGGGGTAGGACATCCCCAGAGGATGTCTCATCCAATCAGGAACTACACTCTGTGCCGAATACACTTGATGATGCCATGGCGGTGAATTTAGTTCAACTGTGGGGAGGGTCAAGGATTGTTCGTCCACCCAGGTTACCGTCCACTTGGTTTGCTTATCTACCTTGGCACTGGCTGGCACTTGGGCCCGATTGATCAGGCTAATATCTGAGCCAGTGTAGGCAGTAGTTGGCAGGTGCACTGGTGGGCTAGAACCATCCAGAGAAGCCATGGAGACAGACTGTGTCCAGACCCGCTCAGGGTGAGTTCTCTCTGGCAGCTCAGCCAAGGAGGCTGTGGCACTGGTCAGGTTGACGTGCCTGGGAGATACCATATGTTTTGGGCATCAGGATACCAGGAAGAAGAGTGCCCTGGAGCTCCACAGCCTCAGCAGGGTCCCCTGGGATAGGATGATCTCCAGCAGTGACGGTCTGCTGGGAAGGTGGTGCGGAGGTAGGAGGAGAAGAAGAGTGGCGGTTATTGGTAGGCTGCCGGTGTTGGTGCCTGGGTGGTTATCTGCCTTGTAGCAGCACTCGGCTTTCGGCATGACCGTACCACTTGCAGATGGTGCACGTAGGTTTGCTAGGTGTTCTGTTCCGTGGGCGATTTGAGCCTGAGAGGTGTCCCGGTGGCACTATTTGGCATTGCAGGGTGCTGTGGGAGGGATTTTAAGTCTCCCAGGCATTAGCCAAGTGGCAGGGTTCCTTGAAAGTGGCTGGCTGCTTGTCACTAAGATACACGGCCAGAGGCCCAGGCACACACTGGAAGAGGTCCTCCAGCATGGTCCTGTTGAACAAGTCCTCGAAGGTGTTGCACTGCAAGGATTAGAACCAGTGGGTCCCAGCCTGAGTCTTGTGACAGGCCCATTCTGTCCAGGACCAACCGACGTTTTTGGCCATACCTCGGAACCGTTGTCCCCACCTCTCAGGAGTAATTTCATACACCTTGGCAATGGCCTCACGGATGGCAGCCATGTCTCCTCGTTAATCCCTTTCCAGCACTTGGTGGGCTGCCTTAGCCTTCCCTTCCAGGTGCTTGGTGAGCAATAAGGCCCTCTCAGCCTGGCTGACATCACAGGTCTCAAAGAGGAACTCAATATCTTTGAGCCATTGTTCCGGCTCATCCTCAGTCCACTTGCCGACGAGGTTATTGGCAGTTGATAGGGAGGTATTTAGGGCAGCTGGTGTGGGGCTAGAGGCTTGTTGGGTTGCTAGAGCTTCTGTTCTTTCCTTCTTGGCTGTCTCCAGCTCAAGCTCCTTGTTTTTGAGGGCTAACTCATGCTGTCTCCTCCTCTCTTCTCTTTCCTCTTCTTTTCTCCTCTGCTCGGTTTCATCTCTCCTCTGCTCGGCTTCTCACTGCCTTTTTTCTTCTTTGTACTGCCTTTTTTCGGCTATCTGCTCTATGATCCACTTGGTGAGAGCGGCTTCTGAGAGCCTGGCCTCCTTCCCTAGATCCATGAAGGCTTTGTACTCCTCGGTTGCCATGTTGCTGGTGGGGAAGGGCAGCTAAGTGGGTTGACGGGGCGTTCTTAGAGAAAAGGTTTTTGACAATGGTGGGAAGTGTCCCGTAATTTGATGGCACTTCAGTGATAGTGGCACCCTTTTAATAAGGTGGCACTGTGGTATAGTGTGCCGTGCAAAGGAAGTCTGAGTCCTTATGGCCGGATACGTTAGTAAGCCATGAAGTGATCCTGAAGGCTCTGTGGTGCCAGTGCGCTCCGTGGAGCGATGCAAAATGTCAGTGCACGAAATGGCGCTGGAGGGAATGGCACTCTGCCTGAGGTAGAAGGTAAGTAAGGAGTAAGAGGGAAAGGAGAGACTTCGGCAGACTGTCAGTAAGAAAGGAAAGGAAAGAAGAAAGATAAGTGCTTCAGTGACTGGGTTGCTTGGCAGTGCCACAGATTAGTGGCACTGTGAGAAACAGAAACTGGGGCGTAACACAAGTGGGTGGCTAGTTCTAAGAACTAGAGATTGCTTCCTAACATGGGGAAAGGAAGCCTTCCCCCTGACATGAGGAGAGGGAGGATATGGGGGTTGCACTCAATATGCAATTTGGCGCTAGCGGCATAAGCAAGTCTGGAATGAGATATACCCAACTCGTGTACAACAGTTGATAAATGTGTAATTAAATAGCTGTCCGTGCACTAGAGTGTACGAGAATTTATCTGGGATGAAGCACGAAACGGAAAAGCAGGTATTTGATATTATGCACAGGAAAGAGCACTTATGAATTTTTGTGCCCTGCGTATAATAAAGTGATAATGGAGTTGGGTCTTCAAATTTCGAAGATTAGTTAAACGAAAGAAAATTCTTTGTAATTGGCTGTTATGATTCATGGGTTGTTTTTTCCAACTCGTGGATAAATTTGTGAAAGTTACTTGTTAGGATAAAAGGAAAAGAGAAAAAGAAATCTCTCTCTCTCTCTCTCTCTCTCTCTCTCTCTCTCTCTCTCTCTCTCCTCTCTCTCTCTCTCTCTGAGAGTGCAGTGTAATGGGACGCTTATATGTTAGAAGTTAACATTACTCTACTTTTTGTTTTAAGATAAATTAATTACGTTTGCACAATTATGTTAAGTTACGTTTTCTTTTCCTCGTTCTAAAATAAACTTTTGGGATTTACGTATCTTTACAGATTCGCTGTTGCCATGACAAGTGATAATAAATAAAGTAAATAAAGTTGTAAACTGATTCAAAGATATTCAAGTCTCTCGTGAGGGATTACGTTCAGGCGAAAAGTGCTGAAAGTTCGTTAGGCGTGAACAAAAGATGTGGGATCAAGTCACGTGGGTGGAACAGCTGTTCGCTTGCTCGCTTGCTCGCTTTGTCGCGTGAGAGAGAGGATGGGGAGTGGAACTGGAAGGAAAAGACAAAAACCACTCTACTTTCTTGGCTGAAGGCGGGTTTTGAATGTAAAATAAAATTATTTAACTTTAAACAGCAGCAGTGCCTTTACTTTACTTTAATATTGGATGCAAGTTTTTGTGAAAGGACTACACTTGGGATGTTTTTTATTGTTGGGGACAATGGGACTGATTCACGCATGTGCCAACTTGAACACGACGACTCACTCACCCTCCGTCAGGATGCCAGAGACCGCTGCACGTTTTAGCTACTTAGTTATCCCAAAATTCATCACGGACAGAGAAATTGTTCGCTTTCTCGGCCGTAACTGTTCTTGAATAAACTCCTAGCTAACTTGTTCTCGCTAACAAATGCAGTAATTCCCTAGTAAACACTTCCTAACTCCTATGCTCATTCATCTTGCAACAAGCACAACTGTTCCCTACACTCGAAAGTTCATGGTGGTAAAAGGTTCTTGGGCTGCCACTCTGCCTCGCTAACTTAAGAACCTATATGCTTTCTCCTGTGTTATGAAGAAATTCTAACAAAAGACTTGTTGCGTTTCCTTTAACGAAAAATTAATATCACTTTCCTAGTTATCCTAGGCTACATATCCTTAATGTTACAAGACTTAATGATAAAAACCTTTTACCTTGATACTCTTCGCTCCAGTCGCCTTTATGCCTTTGTGAATAATGGAATTATTTAATTTAAATGAATGACTTATTCCTGATTCGTTTTATTCCTAGTCTAGCGATAGCAAGGATAATTCATTGCTATTAGACTAGATCTTGACGAGATCGACACTGTCATAAGCAGGGATCCTTAGGAGGAGGAATAGTGAACGTTCATAGTATGGACTGCCTTATGGGCCAAGGGGGTCACCGATTATGAACAAAAGGAATGATAAGGTACTTACTTACCTTGAGGTTTTCATTGATTAGCCCAGTGTACTGAAGGTCGCCAATTTGGAATTAGAACTCTCTTTACATTAAAGGGGGTTTATTTACAGAAAACAGGGCAAATATGACAGACCAAAATGCAGCAATTTACAGAGAAGCAAGTCAAATATGATAGGCCATAAATGCAGTAATTTACAGACAAGTAAGGCAAATGTGATGGGCCATAGATGCAACAATTCACATTAAAGTAAGTAAATAAGATATGCCCAAAATGCAGCAATTTACAGACAAACAATAAAATGAAAGGGGTAAATCCCAGGATAATGGCAATTAGTTTCTGCAAGCTGATTTCTGTGTTGGCAACGGATTCTTGCAATCAATCTGCGACCAGGAATGGTTGGGAAATTTGGATGGCAGTCAGTAAGGGATATCTTGGCATAGATTTGCAAACTGGGCAGGTTTATGCAGTCTCCTTAGATGAATATTTGAGCTCTTAATACAGCGTCGGCGGGCTCTTCGAGTCACGTAAGTTGGCCGGCTCCCAAGGAACAGAGGGAGGCAAAAACGTCTGTCTCTCACGTGAAAATAAATGTTCACGATGGAGGGAATTATTAATTAGATTTAATTAGAACATGGTAACACTATGGTGGGAACGCTCTAATTATTATCACAGAACAAACTTAATTTAGGTTTGGGCCAAGTCATGAGGGAAAATGTGTATGCTAGGATGTGGGAAACAAAGGGACTTTGTTTGGGAGACTGAAAAGTTGGAGATACTGAAAATTGAGAGAAATTCAGGAATAGGAAAAGAACACTGGCATTACCTGCGACTTCAGGACGTACCTTATTGCATCTGTGCGTGGAGCTCGCTTGTAGAAGATGGATTCAGGCCACTCCTTTAGAAGTTCTGACATGTGGCCAGTGGGGGGAGGACAGAACAGCACCAAACTTAGTACAGTTAAGAGTGAAGCGACCTTGCCCTTCGGTGTCGGGGCACGGAGTGAGAGTGAGTCAAGTCATGGCGTTGTCCCCTTAATTCTCGTGGCGAGCACAGGACAGCGGTACATCTGAAAGAGGCAAATTACAGCCAGCACTAAGGTCATAGGGAAATAGGTCTTATAGTCAAGACTAACTAAGGGTCAGCCTAGTGGCCCATTTACTATCATGACCTGTCTGCCTACATTCTGTCCCTCCTAGTGGGGGTCTCCTCCAGCCGCCATGAAATTTGACTTCCTAGCTAATGGGCTGGAGAGCCGAATTTTGTATGTAAATGTAATATATATATATATATATATATATATATATATATATATATATATATATATATACCTGGTGTTTATATCCACAGAACAAATAGTTATAAAGTTTTCTGCTATATATCTCCAAGTACATTATTTTAGTTTCTATTAGCTATTTTCATTTTATTTCTTGTATTT
Source organism: Macrobrachium rosenbergii (assembly GCF_040412425.1). Taxonomy (NCBI): domain Eukaryota; kingdom Metazoa; phylum Arthropoda; class Malacostraca; order Decapoda; family Palaemonidae; genus Macrobrachium; species Macrobrachium rosenbergii. The sequence goes on along the minus strand of NC_089789.1, from coordinate 14,061,757 downwards.
TCAGACTGGTGATATAGTTAGATATATATATACGACGGAGGAAATCAGGTGTTTCAGGTTATAACCTTCATGGAGGCCAGAGCCCCCATTTCCCGTTCCTGGACAGAACAAAAGGAAATCCTTTGTTAACCTGTTTTCTGCTAATACCGTCACACTTTTTCTTGCAATCATATCACTGATGATCCAATTGATTTTTACATTATTTTAAGTAGAATTTTTTCTATAGGATAAAAAACTATTACTAGCTATTTTATTTTTTCATTTTACATTTCTTTTGTGCCAATCTTTACACACAATCCATTTTCAGACTGAAAGTGACAAAGTTTCTTTAGATACAGCCATGGATTACTGAAAACAGGATCGGAGGAAATCAGGTGGATTGATCGACTTCCGCAGGTTATAACCTCATCATGGAGGATTCAGGCCTGAGATGCTGATTTATCTCAACTGAAGACATCCTTGACATTTTCGACGTAAAACCGTTTTCTCTGGATAGCTAAATACATTAAATAAGTCATGAATACCTGAGAGTGTTTTGTTAAAAGAAACTGGAGTTAAACAAAATCCCGTTGAAGGCGCTATGACTGTCATCGTGAAAGGAGTGAGAGAATCTTGGAAGGCCTGAAGTCCTTTCTCAGGAGTCAAAAGACATCATAGCTGAGGCAGTGGGTAGACCAAGAAAGTCTTTCGTAAATTGGCGCTTGAACTAGAAACAAAAAGGGGAAAGAAGAGAAGTTATAGTGCTGTATATCATGAGTTGAAAAAATCTGGTATCAAACCATTTCTTGTTATCAGCAAGCCCAACATCACTCAGCAGCAGAGAGAAGACCATGCATGGTTTTGTGGCTCATTTCTTAAAGACTGGGATGAAGCTGACTTTTTCCATGTTGCCGCATCAGATGAATTCTTCATTTACACAGTCAGGAAGCCAAATCATAAAAATGGCATCATTTGGGCTACAAAGTTGGATGATATCAGTGATGACATGCACTATCGCCAAGTTGTGAAATTTCCTGAATGTTTGGGAATATTTCTCTGTTTCACAGCCAAACAGTTAATGTGGATCATCAAAGAAAAAGGACAGTCATGGAATGGCGAATACTTCAGAGAAGCTGTGCTTACTGGTGGAGTATTTCCTTTCCTCAAAGATCCTGAAAATGTGTTATCTGTTGAAGAAGTCACATTTTTGCATGGTAAGGCACCATGTTTCAAGGCTCTTCAGACACAGGAGCTGCTTCAAAACAGTGGTATCGATTTCTTCTCGTCAAGTGAATTTCCAGGTAGCTCCCCTGACCATAATGTGTGTGAAAACATTGGTAATATCTTAAAGGATCTTGGTGAAGTGCGCACAGTGAACTATGATGGTATACTAAGCCTGGACGACCTGCGAAGAGAGGTGACTGAAGTGCTCAGGTAAATGGAGTTTGAGTGTCAGCTTTTTTGTGATTTGCTGAAATCATGCCCCTCAAGAATGCAGGCTGTGGTACAGGCAGATGGAGGCCACGCAAAATATTAAATACTCAGAGAGAAACTTAAATAAATACCTGTTCTGAATTACTTTTGTTTTTGTCCATATCAATTTTAGTTTATGCTGTAGAGGGGGGTGGCTCTAATTTTGAAATACCTGTATATATATATATATATATATATATATATATATATATATATATATATATATATATATATATATATATATATATATATATATATATATATATATATATATATATATATATATATATTGTGTGTGTGTGTATAAAATATCCCAACGCCCTTTTCTTGACCCTATCTGACACTAGTAACCATTCACAAGAAGGTTGATTGACGGGCAACATCGTGCTGCAAAATAACGGTGTATTATAACACCTTAACCTATTAATCTTGACCAAGGCGAATCCCCATCTAATATGTAAAATTCACACCGTGTAACAAGATCATAAAAATCTTCTTAATGCGAGTTTTAACACCTCATCCGTAGCAGCTCATTCCTTCCACTTTTAATGGAAGGTCCGTGACTCAGATATCCGTTGGAAACCTCTTGTTTTGCCTTGCAAATGTAATCTCCCTCAAATGTTTATGGCCTTCCTTCACTGCGTATACCCCATAGGACATCGTAGAGCCCTAAGGCTGAAGGCCGGTGTGATTCTGGTTTTATACCAATCGCAGCAGTTAAGAGAGAGAGAGAGAGAGAGAGAGACAGAGAGAGAGAGAGAGAGAGAGCAAAAGCGGGGGGGGTGGTATGAGAACTCAAGTGAAGTGATAAAACCCAGAAAATAAAAGAGAGAGAGAGAGATGGACGGTGGGGGAAGGACAATGCAAGTGAAGTTATAAAACCCAGAAAATAAAAGAGAAGAGAGAGAGAGAGATGACGATGATGATGTTGAAAAGGAAGTAAAAAACTATAAACAGCAGGTAAAAGGACCTTGGTAGCATCTCTAAGACGTACTATTCTAGGTGTAACCTTTGGCTCGCATCTAACTTTGGAGAAACATCTAACGAAAGCTTCAGCAAATGCCGCACGAAAGTTACGCATTGTTTTTAAGGCCTCATATATTTATAACAGTGATAAAATCAATGCAACCTGTTTTAGGTAATTTGTTCTCCCTTTTCTTGAATACTGTTCTCCGGTGTGGATGTCTGCTTCTGCCAGATTTATCTCTTTTAGACAGAGTGGTTCGTGGTGATAGGTTTCTGTTTCCTGATAGCAGTAGTTATGACTTGGACCATCGACGGATGGTCTCTTGTTTGTCACTTTTTCATAAGTTGTATTTCAACAGAGATGGAAACTAAATCAGTGCTGAAATCAACACGAAAAATTGATGTGTAGTAAAAACAATGGAAAATACATCAATGCTGAAATCAGCGCAAAAAAATTATGTATTGTAAAAACAGCGGAAAATATATCAGAACAGAAAAACATCGTAACCTGACTCAGTAAATCTGAACCGACGAAATATAAATAACACATCCATGCTGATCTATTCATATTTTTTTTTCCTGAAAAATCTCACATTGCGGCTGGCTGAGAGTTTCACGGGTCGCGACTCATACAGCATTATACCGAGGCCATAACTTGCATAATTGCGCAGGTATAACTGAGCATTAGTCGCGGCCTTAACGGTACACCGCCAAGACCTCAAAATGCCAAGATTGAATTTTCGGTTGCTGCAAGTTTCCATGTTTTATAATGAAATAAAATGTGTTGAGACTGAATACCATTAACAAAATGTTTATAGATTTGTAAGGACATAATTTTTTTTTTTATAGAGGCGATGTACAGGTTTTTCAGACCAAACTATAACTTGCTTGACCTTTAGAATTTACATGAAGTGTTTAATTAACCTCATGTGTAACTATGAACCACCTGCATTATGAGGATCATCGGAAATACTTCTCTTGTTATACAACTTCAACATTAATTACATCAGATATGGTAATAAGAAACTACCAAATGGAAGTGATAGCGAGCATCTGCTAATACTGGAGATCGTTTTTTGGGCATTTATTATTTTTTGTTGCTGTCAGCATAGTCGAGGAATTTTAGGAATTTGCAGGAACATGAAAATTTGTGTGTGGTTTCTTTAGGCCACTCTGAAGAACATACTAAAAGTCCTCATCGATACAGGCTGTGCTACGGCGGCCATCTTGGAAAATGGCGGACGAAATTCTGTTTTTCTGCAATAACTTGTAATCAGTTGCAGATATAGAAATTTTTCAGGAGTTAAAAATTGTTCCATTTTAAAAAATAGAAAAGATTGGTAGAAACAATATTTAGAAACTTACCCTTCAAGCAGTCTGATCCTACTTCAGTAAAATGGAATGTTACAACAGATTTCATACCCGATTGGCCTCGTCAGTTTTGACGATGAATATATCAGTTATATTGCATAAGATATGTTCTTGTTTTAACGGAAACTCTCTTCAGGGTTACTTGGCGGAGCATGGAGAAATCTTCAGAAGGAAAACCAAGAAAACAGATGAAGTTCTGGAAAGTTTGGAGAAATTAGACTCCCAAAGCACCCTTGAGACACAAAATAAAGAGGAATTTTATCCTGTTGAAAGAGGGATGGAAAATATAACAAAAATAATTGAGCAGATGGAAAAGAATCTACCGCGGTCTGGGTCCCTCAACAATGGAAAGATGAGCCAAATAGTTAATCGAAGTGAGGAGGTACAGTCAGATCCTGAGAGGGAGGAAGATTATTACTCTGCGGAACTAGAAGAAGATGCCTCAAACTTTGTTCAAAAGAAGGAAGACAGGAGAAAGCTTTCATATGAAGAGCTAAATCGCATACTGTGCGAAAACGAACGTTTGAAGCTCGACAACGAACAGCTGAGGGCGACACTTACTTCGTTAGAGGAACACTTCAGAAAAGTGGAAAAATTGACCCCAGCTTATGACGAAATCAAAGGGCATGTGCAAGGAAACCTTGACGATATACAGCGAGAAAATGAATATCTGGATGGGGAGATTAAGAAACTGATCAACGAAAATACCAAACAATGTCGGAGGATTGTGTCATTGGAAGAAAAAAATTTAAGATTATTTTTAGACAAAGCAAAAGTGGAGGCTAGAAGGGAAAGGGGAAAGCAAAGAGGAGACAAGCTTCAACGGATGAATGCTCGCCCTCTTCAGGCCAGTGAAAATATGCAGCAGCCCTGCAGTAACTGTCAGCGTCTGGACAGATCCCTGAAGCGACACCGTGATAATGAGAAAAGGCTTCTTCAGGAGAAGAACGACCTGTGGCGTGAAAATTTCTTCTTGAATCAGGAGATTGGTTCACTCCGCTCCAAAGAAGAGGAACTGCAACAACAGCTGGAGGAAGGAAAGGGGAAACGCACAAAGTGCTTACGTTGTAAACAACTGAAGAAAGACTATGAATCACAACTCGCAGTTTTGACAGAAAAGGTTGAAGTCATGAGAGAAGAATATAGGGTGAAACGTAAGCAAATGAAAAAAGAAGACAAAAGGTTGGTAAAAGAGAATGAAAACTTGAGGAAGGAAGTGCAAAATCTGGTTCCACAGGTAAGTGCGTATAGGCACAATGCAGTCAATTTGGCTGAAAATATTGTCGCTGCTGTAGTCAATGCCAAGAGAAAGGAACACGAGGAGATAAAGCAAAAGTTTCAAGACATTCACGAACACTATTCCAACTATCTGGATGACATGGAAGCCTACCTGTTTAATCGTTTCGAAGAAGATTGTTCAGATTTACTGAATAAAAACAGAGAGTTTTTGAAGCTGTCAAATGCACTTAGGTATTTGCATGATTTTGATCACCAAACAGCCTACTATGAGGACAGAAAAAGATTGGAGGCAGCCTTCCTTCAGGAGATGCCTGAATTTTATGCATACAAGAAGGAATATCTCCATGAGCTTGAAAATGCGATGGATAATGCTGGTAACTACATGGCTGATGAAAGGATTGCTTGGATGAGCAAGATTCCCAACGAAGTTCGCAAGGAGTGTATATCTACCTTGAGAGGTCTACTTTCGGGCCAGCACTTTGAAAAACTCGAGAAAATTTTGCGGGACCTGTTAGAAGTTCATGTCGTCCTTGTGTAGGTTGAAACTACTCATTTGATCACTGCTTCAATTCCCAAGTATCTCCACAGTGTGGGTGGATTACAGAATCTGCTGGGGTTGGAACTGGGGAGCATGGGCCTGGGAATGAACTCTGGGGGCTTGGTGGGGCCCTGGAGGGCTGAGCCATGTGGGTGCCATCACTTCCAAAGGGGAAAAATTGTTTTCCTTTCTGGATGGTGTGGCACCATGGTGGCCGGTTGTTTTGGACTTCCAGGCTTAGTGGGCCTCTGGGGTTGGGTTGCTGACTCCATTCCCTGCATCTGAACCCTGGTGGGTGCTGGTGTCCATTTGCATCTGGGTGGACTGTTTGGGCAGTGGGCCAGAAACTTATCTGTAGACCTGGTGGATATAGTGCAGGTACTGTGCTACTCAGTCACAGTGCCTGCTTCAGCTGGTTGAGGGTTGGTACATTCCTGTTTTCTGATTGACTTGATCCGTACAGCTGTGGGCGGGCTCTAACATCCACTTGGGTCAGAAACAGGGAGCATGGGGCTGGGACTTGATCCTTGAGGGCTTGCTGGGAGGCAGGAGGGCTGAGCCATCTGGGTGCCATCCCTTCCAGAGGGGAAAAATTGTTTTCCTTTCTGAATGGTGTGGCAACATGGTGTTCGGTTAGTTTGGACTTCCAGGTACTTGGTGGGTTTCTGGAGTTGGGTTGCTGGCTCCATTTTTTGCATCTGAACTCTGGTGGGTGCTGGTGCCCATTTGCATCTGGGTGGACTGTTGGGCTGTGGGCCAGAAACTTATCTGCAGACCTGGTGGATGTAGTGCAGGTACTGCGCTACTCAGTCACAGTGCCTGCTTCAGCTGGGTGAGGGTTGGTACATTCCTGTTTTCTGATTGACTTGATCCGTACATCTGTGGGCGGGCTCTAACATCCACTTGGGTCAGAAATGGGGAGCATGGGGCTGGGACTTAATCCTTGGGTGCTTGCTGGGGGCCAGGAGGGCTGAGCCATTTGGGTGCCATCCCTTCCAGAGGGGGAAAAATTTTCCTTTCTGGATGGTGTGGCATCATGGTGTTCGGTTGGTTTGGACTTCCAGGTACTTGGTAGGCCTCTGGGGTTGAGTTACTGGCTCCATTCCCTGCATCTGAGCCCTGGTGGGTGCTGGTGTCCATTTGCATCTGCGTGGACTTTTGGGCAGTGGGCCAGAAACTTATCTGCAGACCTGGTGGTTGTAGTGCAGGTACTGCGCTACTCAGTCACAGTGCCTGCTTGAGCTGGGTGAGGGTTGGTACATTCCTATTTTCTGATTGACTTGATCTGTACAGCTGTGAGTGGGATCTAACATCCACTTGGGTCAGAAACGGGGAGCATGGGGCTGGGACTTGATCCATCCTTGGAGGCTTGCTGGGAGCCAGGAGGGCTGAGCCATCTGGGTGCCATCCCTTCCAGAGGGGAAAAATTGTTTTCCTTTCTGGATGATGTGGCACCATGGTGTTTGGTTGGTTTGGACTTCCAGGTACTTGGTGGGTTTCTGGGGTTGGGTTGCTGGCTCCATTTCCTGCATCTGAACCCTGGTGGGTGCTGGCGCCCATTTGCATCTGGGTGGACTGTTGGGCAGTGGGCCAGAAACTTATCTGCAGACCTGGTGGATGTAGTGCAGGTACTGCACTACTCAGTCACAGTGCCTTCTTCAGCTGGGTGAGGGTTGGTACATTCCTGTTTTCTGATTGACTTGATCCGTACAACTGTGGGTGGGCTTGATCCGTACAACTGTGGGTGGGCTCTAACATCCACTTGGGTCAGAAATGGGGAGTGTGGGCTTGGGACTTAATCCTTGGGTGCTTGCTGGGGGCCAAGAGGGCTGAGCCATCTGGGTGCCATCCCTTCCAGAGGGGAAAAATTGTTTTCCTTTCTGGATGGTGTGGCAACATGGTGTTCGGTTGGTTTGGACTTCCAGGTACTTGGTGGATTTCTGGAGTTGGGTTGCTGGCTCCATTTCCTGCATCTGAACCCTGGTAGGTGCTGGTGCCCATTTGCATCTGGGTGGACTTTTGGGCAGTGGGCCAGAAACTTACCTGCAGACCTGGTGGATGTAGTGCAGGTACTGCGCTATTCAGTCACAGTGCCTGCTTCAGCTGGGTGAGGGTTGGTACATTCCTGTTTTCTGATTGACATGATCCTTACAGCTGTGGGTGGGCTCTAACATCCACTTGGGTTAGAAATGGGGAGTGTGGGCCTGGGACTTGGTCCTTGGGGGCTTGCTGGGAGCCAGGAGGGCTGAGCCATCTGGGTGCCATCCCTTCCAGAGGGGAAAAATTGTTTTTGTTTCTCTCTCTCTCTCTCTCTCTCTCTCTCTCTCTCTCTCTCTCTCTCTCTCTCTCCAGTTAATTATGCTGGTTATTGTTTTAATTCTAGTTTGATGTTCAAAATTGCCTATAACATTCTCTCTCTCTCTCTCTCTCTCTCTCTCTCTCTCTCTCTCTCTCTCTCGTTATGCTGGTTATTTTTTTAATTCTAGTTTGATGTTCAAAATTGTTCATAACATTCTCTCTCTCTCTCTCTCTCTCTCTCTCTCTCTCGAGTTCTTCATGCTGGTTAATATTTTAATTGTAGTTTGATGTTCAAAATTGCTTATAACATTCTCTCTCTCTCTCTCTCTCTCTCTCTCTCTCTCTCTCTCTCTCTCTCTCTCTCTCTCTCTCTCTCTCTCAAGTTATTTTTGCTGGTTATTGTTTTAATTCTAGTTTGAATGTCAAAATTGCTTATAACATCCCTCTCTCTCTCTCTCTCTCTCTCTCTCTTTCAAGTTATTTTTCTGGTTATTGTTTTTAATTCTCTCTCTCTCTCTCTCTCTCTCTCTCTCTCTCTCTCACTTTCGAGTTATTTATGCTGGTTATTGTTTTAATTCTAGTTTGATGTTCAAAATTGCTTATAACATTCTCCCTCTCTCTCTCTCTCTCTCTCTCTCTCTCTCTCTCTCTCTCTCTCTCTCTCTCTCTCTCTCTCAAGTTATTTATGCTGGTTATTGTTTTAAATCTAGTTTGATATTTGCTGGTTATTGTTTTAATTCTTGTTTGATGTTCAGAATTGCTTATAACATTTCTCTCTCTCTCTCTCTCTCTCTCTCTCTCTCTCTCTCTCTCTCTCTCTCTCTCTCTCTCTCTCTCAAACACTTTTCTTCGACAGTGTGTCAGAGTGTGTGTGTCTGTTTCCTTGATCAATAGATCAGTTTTACAAGTTTCTCAGTTTTAACACCTTTTCGCTTCCAAATTCTTAATCAGTTGCAATCAGTAATCGCTTTCACCTGTGTCAGTTTATTACCTGAACGTCTGAATGGTTTGGGGTCCCTGCACGCGTAACAAAGGTGACTGCCCGTATCCTGCATCTAAACATGTTTATGCTCTCTCTCTCTCTCTCTCTCTCTCTCTCTCTCTCTCTCTCTCTCTCTCTCTCTCTCTCTCGAGGAGTGCTCTGTAGGGCGATCTCTCATCTTAGGAGGATTTCCTCTTCAGGAGAATTCCTCCTTCTCTGGTCGATTTTGCTATTTACTTTGTGGAGGATATACCTCTTGGAGAGTAGAGCTCTGTGGAAAGTAGGCCTCTTTGCAGAGTAGACCTCTGTGGAGAGTAGATTTCTGTGGAGAGTAAACCTCGGTGGAGAGTAGACCCCTGTGGAAAGTAGGCCTCTGTGGAGAGTAAACCTTTGTTGGGAGTAGCTCTGTGTGGAGAGTAAACCCCTGTGGAGAGTAGACCTCTGTGGAAAGTAGGCCCCTCTGAAGAGTTAACCTCTGCAGAGAGCAGACCTCTGTGGAGAGTAGAGCTCTGTGGAGAGTAGACCTCTGTTGCAAGTAGACCTCCGTGGGGAGTAGACTTCTGTGGAGGGTAAACCTCTGTGAAGAGTAGGCCTCTGTGGAACGTAGGCCTCTGTGGAACGTAGGCCTCTGTGGAGAGTAGACCTCTGTGGAAAGTAGGCCTCTGTGGAGAGTAGACCCCTGTTAAGAGTAGACCTCTGTGGGGAGTAGACCTCTATGGTGGGTAAACTTCTGTGGAGAGTAGACCTCTGTGGAGAGTAGATCTCTGTGAGAAATAGACCTCTGTGGAGAGTAGATCTCTGTGGAAAATAGACCTTTGTAGAGAGTAGATCTCTGTGGGAAATAGACCTCTGTGGAGAGTAGATCTCTGTGGGAAATAGACCTCTGTGGAGAGTATGTAGATCTCTGCGGGAAATAGACCTCTGTGGAGAGTAGATCTCTGTGGGAAATAGACCTCTGTGGAGAGTAAACCTCTGTGGAGAGTAAACCTCTGTGAAGAGTAGACCTCTGTTGAGATTAGACCTCTGTGGAAAGTAGACCTCTTTGGAGAGTAGACCTCTGTTGAGAGTAGGCCTCTTTGGAGAGTAGACCTCTGTTGAGAGTAGAGCTCTGTGGAAAGTAGACCTCTGTGGAGAGTAGACCTCTTTGGAGAGTAGACCTCTGTTGAGAGTAGAGCTCTGTGGAAAGTAGACCTCTGTGGAGAGTAGACCTCTTTGGAGAGTAGACCTCTGTTGAGAGTAGAGCTCTGTGGAAAGTAGACCTCTTTGGAGAGTAGACCTCTTTGGAGAGTAGACCTCTGTTGAGAGTAGAGCTCTGTGGAAAGTAGACCTCTGTGGAAAGTGGATCTCTGTGGAGAGTAGACCTCATGGTTTCTTTTATTTCTCGACAAGTACCCTCGACATCGTCTAACTGGCCTTGTATTGCGACATGCCCCTCTGTCTTCGTGTGGATAATGATCTTCTTGACTTGTTACCTATTTTCGATCTTCCTCAAATTTCCTCCGTTGGACCCAGACCTTGTGTTGGGCGTCGACTTCCAATCGATACTGACCAGCACCAGTTCGGGTCAGCAGTCCCTTCTGTTGTGATCACTGTAGGCATTACTTAAGGTTATTTGCAGCGTTCCTTCCTGAGCCCCTAGCTGCAACCTCTTTCATATTTGTTACTGTACCTCCGTTCATATTCTCTTTTTTCCATCTTACTTTCCACTCACTTCTAGCAATTGTTTCATAGTGCAACTGCAAAAGGTTTTCCTCTTGTTACACCTTTCAAACCTTTACTTTCATTTTCCTTTTCAGCACAGAATGACCTCACGGTCCCAGTGCTTGGCCTTTGGCCTGAATTCTATAAATTCCATTCCATTCCTCTGTTGTGTTGTCGCAATTTATCGAACTGACCTCGGCAAGGGTCGGAGGATGTGAAGTCTGTGAATATAATCGCAGTTCCTTAAATATTTAGTTTAAAAAAATGTGGGGGGGCGCTTTCAGTGACAGTAGGCTATCGCTTGCACAGTGATTGTCATCAGATTATATTTCCAAGTTTTGTTCAAATATTTGCCGAAGAAAAACTGTCACGGTTTGAATTAGTATATTTCCATTCATTTTCTACGTGGTGGTTCAGTGCCTCACCTATAGTTCGTTGCGATTGTTTTTTTATGTGATTCGACTTTTGATTGTACATATATCAAACTAACTTCCCCATAAAGAGTGTAACAATTTTTCATATCAGTTTGATTGCCAAAAATAATTGTGGTTCCTAGTTCCGTTCAGATAGAGTATGTAACCCAGGCAAATGGGACTTCAAATTGAATTTTTTTAGCCAGGTAACCCAGGCAAAGGGGCTTCAAAATGAATGTATTAGTCTGGTGCATTACGTCGTATTTGTGAGACCTTTCCTGAATACGAAAGACATTGTTGAAAGTACTTTGGTATGCATAGGAACACGACTTTTAGAGCTAATCTGTTGCCTCTGTATTGTGGCAGACTCTTCAAGTAAAACTCCCCATCTTAACTGAGCTACTGATCCAGTCAAGCATCAGATATGAAACTGAATATGTCTTTGAACAATTCGTATGTTAAAGCTCCAGTGCATTCATTTTATTACACATTTTCCACGTTACCATGATATTCACAGTGACGTGACATGAGTTGGAAATAAGCCTCTGTTATTCAGCCAATCAGAAGGTCGGTTCCTCCTCATTAGTTTTTAAAGGAATGTCTCAGACGTTCTGATTGGTCCAGGAAGAACTGTCACAGGCAGCCGGGACTTGGGGAAGACTGGAAAAACCAGTGGACTTGTTGTGCCTGTGTTTCGTCCGTCGTGTGCTTCTCAGCAAATATTCGTAGGATTTTTTCAGATTATTGGGACGTTGTCGTGAAAAAGGTAGGTTTTTTGTGGTTTAGGTCCATCTACTGAGCGAGGTCATTAGTTTCAGTCAGAAATAATTAATTTACGAAGGTGTTTCATCCTTAAGTTGTAAGCTATACAGAGAAATGGTTATATGGCCGACAATTTCCAGTAGAGAAACTGGACTTGGAGTTCCAATAATAATAGCGTAGTGATTAATGGAGTAATATTTCTCGAATGAGTGATATCAAAGTGCCTAGCCATTAGAATGAAATCCCCAGGTTTTAATTTATATCTACAGGACTTTCATAGGTCTTCATTTAGTGCAACAAGTGGTGCTTATTATGAGATGTCAGTTGATGGTATGGGTGGAGGGATTCCCCTGAGTGTGTGTTCCATACTGAAGCTGAAGGTGATTAACCTTGCGTTCCGACAGCCTGGTCTCGAGTGATGAAAAAACTGAAGTAGCTAAGATCTCGGTTACAACTGTTTTCCTCCCCGTAGGGGCTAAGTGCCGTTAGCGCACCTCACACGCGGTGCACTGTAGGCATTACTTGAGGTTCTTCGCAGCGCTCCTTCTGCCCCTAGCTGCAACCCCTTTCATTCCTTTTGCTGTACCTCCATTCATATTCTTAATTATATATTTCTGTCCTCTCTCTCCAATCAGTTGTGCAACTGCGAGGATTTCCTCTTGTTACACCTTTCAAACCTGTCTACTCTTAATTTCCCTTTAAGCGCAGAATGACGTCATAGGTCCCAGTGCTTGGTCTTCTGCCTAAATTGCATATTCTATTCTAACTGGTTCCCTCGGTAAAACCTTTCCACAATGTGGTGATACCTAGTGAACGCAATGTCCCAGGTATATTGTAAGAGTTCTCGAGAGGGAAAAGTAAAGACTATTCTTGAAGTTTTTATGCTAGGTATTCATGATATTCTTGGTATTCTTAACAGCAGCCGACGGGAAAACTTATTCTCGTTTCAGTAACACTTGTCATATGAAGTATAAGTCACAAAAGTAGGGAAACGGATCCCGCTACAATACACAATCTACGAAATAGCCACAGGACATATCGTGTAGTTTTAAACCATTTTTATCTGATTATTAATTAATGTATTTTTTCTTTTGAATAAGTGAGATCTCTTCTTTATGTATCTCCCCTTATCGTCTCTTACCTCCTAATGAGCACCACATTCACTGGAAGCTTGAATTGCAAATCAGTGGCCCCTTTGGGGGCTTGTTCCATATGAATAGGGTTTATCTCTGAATAATAATAATAATAATAATAATAATAATAATAATAATAATAATAATAATAATAATAATAATAATAATAATAATAATAATAATAATAATAATAATAATAATAATAATTAAAATCCAGTTCCAAAGGATATCAGTGATTTATGGACACAAATATTACATTAACATTCGTGTGTAGTTAAATTATAGTAACACCCCCCCCCTTAACTAATCTCCCCAGACAGAAATTCCTCCCACGTCTATATACTGGAGCTATGATTTAGGACAGCATCATTTTTATTGCAATGCCTAGGAGCTTAATCATGACGATTAAGTGACGTAAGAAGTAACCACGATTGTTTTGCATAAGCTACCTAAAATTTGAAAGTTTAAAGTCCTGTGGATAGCTTAGTTACTGGTTGAATACCATGTTACTTCAATTCCAGATTTAAACTTCTGGGAGACGGTAGTGCTAAGCATTTGTTAAGTATATTGTGAGTTGTCCTCCTCAGATTTTTGTGTTTATGTCTTGTTTTAGCACATAGCTTCCAGAAGTTGACGTTCAAGGTAAATCATATCGGTGTCGTAATTATTGTTCAGTTTATCGCATGCTGCCAGAACAAGAGTGTCTTAGTGGACCCTACCAGGCGCGTCAAGATCCAAATGGATTTCCTTCAGTTTTGCACAAAAGTTGTAGAGTGCCGTTCAGAAGACCACCATATCATACCCCAGAGTAGAGATATGTGATCGTCCCACCCCACCCCCGACCCCATCCCCAACCCTTAGATTTTTTTTAAATCATAGCCTGGAACCTAGGAATGGCTTCCGATTTCATTATGTTGGTATTTTACTGCCATGTTTATTGATTTGGTCAAAATTTTTAATAGACTAATAATAGTGAGTAGTCACAGTAATTTAATAGCCTAAGAGAAATGAGAGGCCGAAGGTCAAGGGAAATGTCGACATCTCGGTGTTTGACTGAGGTAATAGCCAAGGACCTCTGAACGATTTGAAATATGAAGATGCAAGTAAACAAAAATGTTTTTAGATTTTCATTTGCACACACTGTAAACTCACAAAGGAAAAGTTAATTCAGCATGAATGGATGCTTTTCAAAATCAGATTTTGAAGTTGACAAAAACTTTTGTGTATTAACAAATACTCATAGTAACATGAGTCTTGAAATGGAGAAACAAATCCACAGTTATATATTTCAGGTGGTAACATTGCTTTTATGCCCCAGAGGGTATAATGCTGTCAGTGCACCTCGTGCAGTGCATTGTGGGCGCATTACTGAAGGTTCTTTGCAGTGTCCCTTCGACCCCTAACTGCAACCCATTTCATTCCTTTTGCTGTACCGTCATTCATATTCTCTTTCTTCCGTCTCATTTTCCACAGCCATCTCCTAACATTTCATAGTGCTACTGCAGATATCCCTTTCAGCACTTACTGATCTCATAGGTCGCGGTGCTTGGCCTTTGGCCTAAATTTTGCATTTCATTCCATTCCAACATTGCTTTAGGTGACAGCATTAATAGTAGAGTTCATTGGAGGCTGCTAATGTCAGTAATGTTCAACTTATTCAGTTTATGAAGAACATTTACTATTATAATCAAACTGCAATGCCTTATCTTTGTTCATGCCCCTTACAAAATGTTTCTATTATTTCTTATGTTATTTGATATAATATGAGCAACTGACAGAATTTCGTAATGACATACCTTCTGTTTAACATGAAAGCCTTTGGTTTATATATTTCCTGTACATTTATGAAGATACAAATGTGAACTTTGTCAAAAACTCACATCCTTAATGCTATTCTCCTTGTATTTTAATACGTTTCTCGGTTTATTAATTTATTTAATAAGCGAGATCCCTTCTCTCTGTATTTCCCTTTACCTCCTGTAACCTCTTCCTAATTGACACTATATTCTTTGGAAGACTGAATTTCAAATCAACTGCCTGTGTGGTGGACTTGTTCTATATTAATAGGGTTCATCTTCTGAATAATAATAATAATAATAATAATAATAATAATAATAATAATAATAATAATGCAATACACTCCCCGGACACCTGAATTTGCCCTTAATCCCACTAGCCCGAACAACTCTCAATTACCCGTCCCACTATAGTGGGAATTTTAACAACCAGCGTTACCAACGCTGCAGGTAAAATCTTGTCACTTGAGCTACCATAACAAACGGTTGGCAACGCTGACACAGGTGTTCGCCAACACGCCCCATTTTCGTCAATTGCTTTTTATTCGCGCTGCTGGAAGGTTGTTTCCTTCTGCAGTGCGAGGTTTTAATCCTATTGCCCCACTTCTCTTTGTATTTTGGACTTCTGGTGAAGACCTGGATTGTATTTAATGGTTTTTCTCCTGGATTTTCTGGGTATCTTCGACGCGGAACGTCTTTTGGATTTGGACTCGTGGGTTCCCAGTCTCGATTGTTCATGATGGACTTTTTCACCTTCTACTACCACGCCATCGGCTTCGACGTCGACCTCGACTGCCCCTACGATGGTGGTCGCTGGCGCTCATCGCCTCTTCTTCCTGCAAGAGACAGATGAGTACCTTGAGACACGATAGACATTCTGTCAGGTATGTAGGAAGGTTAAGTGTGATGTGCAGATTCATTGCGATGAATGTTCCGATTGGAAGGCACAAGAGATGGAGGATTACATTCGTCATCGCAAGTCTTTGGCTAGTAAGGGCAGCAAACGTCGGTCCGATTCTTCATGGACTCAAGTAGGTAGATCCAAGTAGTAGCTCCGCTGCGGCGATTTCCTTCTAACTTAACTTTTTCTACAGTTTTTTGGTTGCTGATTATGGTTTTACCTTCAATTTTTGTTGCACGGTTGTAATTAACCTGTAATTAACCACAGAACTTCAACCAACAAGGTAGGGGACCCAATGGGAAAGCGGGGTTTTGGGTGGGGGTATACCACGGGGACAGGTGATTTGCTCCTTCCATCCAACAAGCTAGGGGACCTCGATGGGAATGCGGGGTTATGGGTGGGGTGTTACTACCCTACAATTTCGGGGACCCCTAGGTAAAGCAGGGCTACGGGTCGGGTAGACCACAGGTAATGAGAAAACACCCAAACTTCACTGTTTACAGCACTACAGAGATGAAAAACCCCCAAACAAACATAGAAGCAACAAGACGACAAAGGTAGCCATTACAAAGACAAAAACTTTCACTACTGCTATTTCGAATGCTGCCACGCATGCGCATCTTGTAGGGGAGCTTTTGGTACACAGGCCGACTCCTTACTGAGGAAAAAGGGTAAATTTTTAGAAAGAGGAACCAGCCCAAAATGACATGAAAATGTTTTTCTAGATGATTTTGATGTGTTTTGCACGAATATCACCTTCATTTTCCTCGGAAATTAACGGTTTTAGACTTTACTTGGAGAACCTACAGTTTCCCGGGCCCACTCGACCGCCGACCGAAATCGGCGGAAGAACACTAAAACCAACATGTCGTCCTGTTTATGTGTGCTGTCAGTAAGGCCGTGGCGGAATGGCGCTTCGCGCCTTATCCGCATATTTAAAGATTCGGTATTATTTTAGAAAGAGGAACCAGCCCAAAATGACATGAAAATATGTTTTTCTAGGTGATTTTGATGTGTTTTGCACGAATATCACCTTCATTTTCCTCGGAAATTAATGGTTTTAGACTTTACTCGGAGCACCTACAGTTTCCCGGGCCCACTCGACCGCCGACCGAAATCGGCGGGAAGAACACGGCCTTACTGTAACCCCTGTGGCTAGCGCGCGCAGCGCAACATTACCTCTTGCCAGAAAATGTCGTGCTTGCCAGAATCTTTAAATATGCGGATAAGGCGCGGCTGCCGTTCCATGACCTTACTGACAGCACACATAAACAGGACGACATGTTGGTTTTGGTGTTCTTCCGCCGATTTCAGTCGGTGGTCGAGTGGGCCTGGGAAACTGTAGGTGCTCAAGTAAAGTCTAAAACCGTTAATTTCCGAGGAAAATGAAGGTGATATTCGTGCAAAACACATCAAAATCACCTAGAAAAACATATTTTCATGTCATTTTGGGCTGGTTCCTCTTTCTAAAAATTTACCTGAAAAAGGGGGCCTGGGGGGATGGTGTTCATTTCCAGTCCTTCTAAAGTTTCGATTTATGGCAAAATACATTTAAATCCCCAGGTGCCAGTACTAAACACGACAAAATACATGTGAGCCCCCAGGTGCCAGTACTAAACATGGCGAAAGGGGTTTCACGAGGGATTGAGAAGTTTCTCCTGTTGTTGGAGGGGGTGTGGGGGGAATAATGTTCGTTTCCCATCCTTCTAAAGTTTCAATTTACAGCAAAATACATATGAACCCCCAGGTGCCAGTACTAAACACAGCAAAATACATTTGAACCCGCAGGTCAGTACTAAACTGGGCGAAAAGGGGTTTCAGGAGGAATTGAGAAGTTTCTCCGTCATTGGAGGGGGTGTGGGTGTATTCATACGCTACCCTCACAAGCCTTTCCAACTGTTACCCCCCCCCACCCCCGTGTTTGCGTTGGAACGATTCATAAGCCGTTTCAAATCAGTACACTGGCTGATTCCTTGCTGCATGCTCCTTTGAACCTAAAACACACCACCTTTGGCCATTACTTACGAAAACTCTTACGTCAACTGCTGGGAAATTAACGTATACTTTTACAGCAACTACGAGATGTTAATTTACCTGCCTCAAAATCACGGCCTTTTAAAAAGAAGAGCAAATTTTAGCCCTGGTGTCTAGTGAGTGCAGTCTCGGAGTCCCTAAGGGAAGTTTCTTAGGGCTTCTTTTCTTAGTGTACCGAACTGTGCTTTTTTTCAGATTATTTTATGAATTCAGAACTCTAAGTACATCCCCGTGCCTGTTTTTACCTTGGAAACTGTTTTTTTCTACACTTTTAGGGCTGCTGGTAAAGGAGTTGAAGTTTTGTTTTAGTTGGTCACGTGTTCTTTGTTGAGTAGAGTTAAGGGGCAAATAACAGTAGGCCAACAATAAACAAACTCACCTCCATTATCAGCAGCCCTAAAAGTGTAGAAAAAAACAGTTTCCAAGGCAAAAATAGGCGGGGAGCTAATACTTAGAATTACCCTCTGGTATCTAAGGCTTCTGCTACAGATCAGTTGATGGATTTAGTGAGTTCAGAGTTAGTCAAACAGATAGCAGATAAGATTGCAAGTAGTATGAAAAATTGAAGAGCTAGTCTTTTTCAGCATTTCTCAAATAGGGATAGTAGTAGTGTTAGGATGTCTAATCCTTCTTCCTTTTCAGCTCCCCTGCCTGTTCCAGAACCACCCCTAATGGGTGCTGAGGGTAATGGCAGAACCGCAAGCCTCCGAGTGGGTAGGGTCTGCCGGCCCCCTCGGCGAGGAGCAGGCAGTGAAGGATCCCCCCGCCAACCCCCTTGTAGTATTGATAAATTTAATGTTGATAATGTTAGGCAGGATCAAGGTCTAGGTGTGATAAAGGAGGATAGGTTTGGGTTAGGTAGTGAGGAGAAAGTATTAAGGGTGCAGAGTCATTCTCCTGGACCGGTTCAGCTTCTGGGTTAGAGTGGTTTTTGTGCTCTGGCAAAAGTTCTGCCTTCATCTCTTCCTTTCGGTCTGGTTCAGTCTCAAGTCAGTTTTCAGTTCCGGTGGTGCAAAATCCTTCTGCTCTAGCTCCTAACTCAATTCCGATTGTTTCTGAATCTTCTACTGTAGTTTCCCCCTTCTCTGTGTTTTCTACTCCTCCATCTAGTAAAGCGGATTCTGGTGTGTCCTTTCAGCTTCTAAAAGTAGTTTGCGGGACCTGCAATTGGATGTGGCGGAATATAAGGCAGATTTGCTGGGTTTTTCAAACGGGTACAGACCTATGGTGAGAGGTTAATTTTTTTAATGGTTTCTCCAACATTAGAGAGTATGTGACACAGTAGTGTCCAGAATTCATGTCGGATATGTTTCAGGATTATCGAGTGGGGGCGGATTCGGTGTACCTTCTGTCCTTTTGTTCTAAGTTTTCTTTGGGGTCATCTGGCTTCATCTCCTGCTCCCACATTCTCTGTTGCTCTTTTTCAGTCTCCTCTTCAGTCTTTCCTGCAGCTTCCACATTTTCCATTTTCCCTCCATCTTCAACTCTTGGCTTTTCCTCTTCTCGGGTAACCTTTTTTTGTGTGTCTGCTATTCCTCTGTCTCCCGCCTTTCCTTCCTCAGTTCAGTCGAGTTATCTGTCGCTTCATCTCCCGCTTCCACATTCTCTGCTGCTCCTTTTTTTCAGTCTTCTCTTCTCCCTCCTCCTCTTCTTCTGCTCCAGTCTTTCCTGCGGTTTCCGCATCTTCCATTTTCCCTCCTCCTTCGACTTTTGGCCTTCCTCTTCCCAGGTAACTGTTTTTATGCATCTGCTATTCCTCTGTCTCCCTCCTTTCCTTCCTCAGTACAGTCTTCTCCAGTAGGAGGAGCTTCCGGACAGGTGATAACGCAGTTTCGGCAGAATTTGGCCTCAGGCGTTCCATGTTCCATCCCTTTGGGTATGCTCTACCCCTTGCTTCTGCTTCAAGCAGCTCCGGGAGTATCAGGTATTTCACAGGGTTTGCCTGTCGCTTCCAGTTCGGGCTTGCTCTCCGCAGTTTTGGCAGGGCTTGCGGTACCTCTTTGAGCGGTCTGCGGCTTTCATCACCTGCATTTTCCTCGGCGGTAACTCTCAGGGTAGCTTCTACCTCTTTCATTCTCCCTCCTTCTTCCATCCCTCCTGCAAGCGGTTTCGTTTGCACATCCTCCCTCAGGGTTTAGCAATGTGGGTTTGGCTATTCTTACTCGTCTTCCCCTTGGTAATAATGGGGAATCGGCTCTGGGTTTTCTCAGTTCAGCCTTCTCTTCTTCCTGGCGGGTTCAACTATGGGGATTCAGCTCCAGGTACCCGATTAGGTGTGGGTGCTCAGCATTCTGGTTAGGGTGGTCCGCCTATGGACTCATCATTGTCCGGGCTTCGTTCAGTTCCTCCTCCTTCGTCGGTCTTAGACTGTTCGGACATTGAGGAACAGGATTCTTATCCAGAGGTGCAGGAGATTCTGGTGGACTTAGAATGTGCTCTTGCCAGCAGTAACGATCACGGACACATGCTTGAATGTTACTTCTTTGTACCCTCAAGCAAGAGCTCCGGACCTCCTGATTTCGTCAATTCAGTCTTTTTTTTGGAGGCCTTTTATGCCACTAAGCCAGCACCTGCCTCTTTTTTGTGTTGGCTGGTTTGGTTCGATCGGGTTGGACAGGCTTTAGAGGAGGCGGACAGTCATTTAACATCGGTAGTGGCTTCTAATAAACAGGACTCTTCTCTCCTCTCTCCGTGTAAGACGATTTACGCAGTTCGAGGTAACCCTTCGGCAGGCATTAGGTTGCCATTCAGCGAATCAGTTGAGGCAATCTTGTCTTGGTCTCGTTCATTTAAAGTTCTTTATCTACAAGTGTTCGTTACCAGCAATCCAGCGGAGACGTCTTTTGTCCGGTGTGTGCATTAAAGTCTACAGTATATATTTATCAAAGGTGGAGAAACTCCATCTGTTTCCACGTACACTTCTTGTCTCTCAGTGGAATCCTTCCTGTCCACTGTCAAAAACTGCGATTAGTTACCTTGGAGGGAGGTGATTTCCCAGGCTGCTTCTTTGTTGTCTTCAGCTCTGTATTTCCCCGACCGCACAGTATTAGGAGTATGTCTACTTCATCTTCCTTTCTAAGGAATTACAGTATTCAGTGCCTTCTATTCTGGAGGCAGCTATTTGGAAGTCCATCTCAGTGTTTACTTCCTTTACTTAGAGATGTTCAATACGCCTCATTGTGTGTAGAGGCAAAGTCTACTATCTAGGGCACGTTCAGTTAGCTGAGGTGGTATTCACTTAATGCAGAGGTTTGGAGGGGTATTCTCTTAGTCCACATGTAGCGGCAAAGTCTATTACCTAGGGTGTGTTCATTTAGCTGAGGTGGTATTCACTTAGTGCAGAGATTCTTAGCTTAACCAGATAGAGGAATTCCTTTTAGTCTTTAGAATTCTTAGGCAGCAGTGATAGTATAATCACATGAACTTAGATTTAGTATGTTTTAAGTATCTTAGTCTTTGATGGTTTCCCTATGAGAGTTCAAGGGGATGCTCTCGTAGGCTAGGCTTTTTCATCAACACTGAGATACTTCTTCACTTGTCAGTCGTCAGGCCTTATCTGCATCCTAGGTGGTGGAGGGTAAGCGGCTCGGCACACTGCTTCATTTCCCTCCATACATGAGAGGCTCTGAATAGCCACATAGTAGGTTCACCATACTCCATACATGAGAGGTTCTGAAGAACCACATGGGAAGTCGACGGGCAGAGACAGTATGGACCTGACGGGCGATCAAAGTGCTCTCCAGCATGTCTCGTCACCAAAAGCATCGATTGATAAGGTGAATATATAACTAAATAGATATCCTATGCAGAGCAGATCGGTGAGCTGTCATCTCTGCGGTTGTAAAAGGGGGTGTGCCACAAACATAGATGGTTCTCCTGTAGGGACAGTGGCTCAGCACTCTGCCTCATTCTCCTCCATACATGAGAGGTTCTGAGGAACCACATGGAAGGTTGACAGACCGAGAGTACTGACCTAACTGCCGATCAAAGTACTCTCCAACATGTCTCTTCACTGAAAGCATTTGATTGATATGGTGAGTGTATGACTAAACGGATATCTTATGCAGAGCAGATTGGTGAGCTACCATCTCTGTGGTTGTCAAAGGGACGTGCAATAGAATTGATCCCTCCTCCTCCAAATGTTAATCAGGCGAATTCAGGTGTTCAGGGAGTGTATTGCAATATGAAGTTTTCATAATAAAACTAATATTGTAATACTTACCTGAGCACCTGAATGACTCCCACCCTCCTTTCCCCACATCAATTTTGACCTTGAATAAAGCAACTGACGAAAATGGGGCTTGTCGGCGCACTCCTGTGTCAGCGTTGCCAACCGTTTGTTATGGTAGCTCAAGTGACAAGATTTTACCTGCAGCGTTGGTAACGCTAGCTGTTAAAATGCCCACTATAGTGGGACGGGTAATTGAGAGTTGTTCAGTGTAGCGGGATTAAGGGCGAATTCAGGTGTTCAGGTAAGTATTACAATATTAGTTTTGTTATGAAAACTTCATAATAATAATAATTATACCTTATGGATTCAGAGTAGCCTAGTCAGGGCATCTTTAAAACAGGTATACTAAATTTCTGATGTTTCTAAAAATAGGTGCATATAGACTAACTTCTTTTTTCTTCAGGACACCTCAGTATGACAGGAAGAAGCGGAGGTAGTTAGAGAATTAGGGGGCATGACGTGTAGAAAGAGACGTAGAACACGCAAATGCCCAAGATAGAATTTCTGTGGATGTGAGAAAGACTCTAGCAGCCTACCCCATTGGAAGTTGGGGTGAACTTCGACTGTATTCACAAAAGTCAAACGGTAAAGTTATTTTCAACTTAGTGTTTATATTTTATATCAATGTTTGTGACGATAACCAGGGGAAAAGTCAGTTAATGGAAATATAAGAACTAGGAAGAGAATTAAATTACGGTATTAAGGTGTACAATATGTGAATGGAATCTGCTTGGTGTAAAGGTGTACAATATGTGAATGGAATCTGCTTGGTGTAAAGGTGTACAATATGTGAATGGAATCTGCTTGGTGTAAAGGTGTACATAGTTTTGTGATCATCAGACTTTCATGCTGTAGTTAAATTATTCCTTAGTGAACACTTTTCTCAGACAGGAAATCTGGATGTAAGAGGGTCACATTTTTTTATGAAATATGCAGACACTGTAATCGGGTACAGTATACTAATTTATCAGATAGAGATTTCATGACACCCAGGATAAAAGATTGGAAAGTGTTACATCTGCACGATTCTACATATTAGGTGAAAAGTTATTGACATTTTGGGGAGAGTAACTTCCAAGTTTTGTGGAAAATTAAACTAAGAAATAGGATCATTGCTGGTTTTTCAACTCATGGAACCGAACGTTACCTTGTGCTAACGTAACCTATCTTCTGTGGGTAAATTTAAGTGATACGTTGTATTTTTTTTATTGTGCAGACTGTCCAAATAAACTCCTGATGCTTAGAACTGTGTAATGCATATATACGTAATACCTTTTAGTGGCTGTATAGAAAATACCCAGTCAGATATGAAGTGATCACTTATTATGCAAACTGTTTAATGACTTATTTTTTCTAAGTATGACATGGAGAAGCTAACTGATAAAATGTCAGTTATGACTGTAATCCATGACCCCAGTTTTGGCTGGCAATTATGAGCAGAATTCACTAATAACAGTGCCTCAAATCATTGTAGAATGTTAGGAACTTGGGTAACTAATGCTGTATACAAGAAAATCATATGATAACGATGTAGCAGTGAATTGTCTACAAAAGAGTAATCACCATACCAGCATCACTGTTGAGTAGGTTTTGGTTATGTCAGAAAACTGGAAGTTATCCTTTTTCCCCTTTGTAGAGAATTTACGAGTTGGCAGCAGCCTTTGGCATAACCAAACACTTTGGTGACATAGTACGCCTTCAAGCATTGCCTTTCATTTATCTGCTTCTTAGGTTCTTTTGTTTTCTCCATCAATGCTGACAGGAAGGAAATTCTTTTGTTGTTATATGAGGCACTGAATTTTTTGGGCCATAGACCTTGCCTCAATTGTACAGTTCCTCTGTATGTATTTGGAAATAGGAGAAGGTTTTGTATCTGAAATGAAATAAGGTGGTTAAATGTCTGTGCATTTTCTCGTAACTATCAGAAAAGTGACGTCATTCATGGCTGTTTCCTGTTAGGATGAAAATGCAACAGTGCAGTACCATGAAAGACTGCGCCCCAAAACCACTTAGGCATTTTATACCAGACTGCAAATGAGAACTCTGACCAAAGGTTCTCCTCTCAGTAGAGACAGTATAATCACTACAATGAGAAAAAAACTGTAAACAATTCTCTCTTCAGTTAAAGCAAATAGCTAACTGCTTCATTTTGGGTATTAGGCAGAGGCGTAACAAAAGGTTTATGTATTCTGTGAATGGAGATAAAGTATTGTAAACCTGTTCTTTGTTGATAGAGATGTCAATATACAATTTTACTCGCAGGAAGAATTCTGGCTATTGTATTTTGTATTCATATCATTAACATAAAATTAAATGTTCTGGTCAGAACATGTCTTATTAAGGCAAGGGTATTTTAGGTAACTGCATTAGTTTATTGTGTGAAAGTGTCCAAATTATGACACTGAATTTATACTTTTTTTTAATTACAGGTTACTTGAAGTTGAAAATATACTGTTCATCCTAATCAGCAACCACCTTCAAGTTATATATAAGTTGTCAAGTAGGCATATTTGAATGGAGTTTGGATTGAATTTAACATTGCCAAGAGTGCGTTTTGGGGACATTGCTTACACGACCGCTAACACCCACAGCATCATCCATTTAAGGAGATTCGATTCAGTCAACTGCTAGGCTCACTGTACCTCACTCACTTGTCTTGAGTCAGAAATTACAAATAACAGGAGGTAAAGTCTTAGAAGTTAGATGCCTAATGTGACAAGAGACCAGAGGTAACTGCTGAAGAGTAAAAGAGAGAGAAAGCGATGCACTTGGGCCTGGAGGGATACCCAGGAGACTCTTCAGTACTATGTACTTTGTAGTGGGGCTCAAGCTTATACGTCCATCTTGGATTTACTTCAGGTCAATTCTAAGATCATCAGTGTGTGTATCGTATCACTGGTTACCGATGTAATTTCCATGTCAGTATTTTACACACCTTTGTTCACATTCATATGTCAAGTTTTCCTCATGTGAGGTTAGATCTCTGAAAAGTTTTCTTCATTTCCTATACTTAGTGGACTTAGTCAGAATTCCCTTGTGGTTTCAGACCATGCCTTACCATCATTGTAAACTTAGTTGTGCTAGCTTTGAATTTCAGTCCTTAACTGCGTATTCCAGTCCCCAGTCTTTCAAAAAATATTGTAAGACTTCTTCCTCAGAGACAGTCGTTAACATCAGGACGTCAGCATACAGTAGCACCTTTGGGGCCTCCCTTTTTTCATTTCTCTGTAACTTTTTCTATGATTATTATTAGTGATGATGGACCCTGTGCTGATCTGTGACGGACACCAGTGGTTATCTCAGATTCCCTGGATGTTTCTGCCACTATATTCAAACAAGTTCTCACATCAGGATTAAGTTCCAACGCTTGTTTGGTAAAGTCCTCTTGTGCTCTTAGCCTTCGCAAGGCCCCATCTAATTGCTTGTTCGGGTACCCTGTTCGGTGCTTTTTCGAGGTATACTAACATATAATTTCCTTTTCTTGCATGATTCTTTTTATGTAGTCATTGGTTTTTAATAGATTTTTCTATATTTCTTTGATCATCCATACTCATGTACACTGTGTTTCAGCAGTCTTCCTCCCTCTCAGTAGTTTGCTCATTATCGTGAGTTGCCTAAACCTTCAATATAATTTGTGTGATCTTTCTTCTCGTTCTTCTAGTCCCACCCCCTCTGTAATTCTGCCTTAAAGTGCCGTGCCCTATTTCATTATTGTAACTGCCTTTTTGTTTACATTTATGTATAGTACAGTATATGCATTTGTTGATGTTATGCAGGTATCTATTTCCATTACGTCTGTTCCACATAGGATATTCTATCCTGAGATTTACTGGCTCTCCAGACTTATTGCAGATGCAGTGTTTGCTCATTTTGAATAGACATTTACTCCCATGTACTTTCGTTCAGCTCGTTAACAAATTAATTCTCTTGCTGATTTAATTATATGTGAAGGGTTCTTTTTTGATTCTTCTAATTCAACATCCTTCAGATCATAATCTTTCCCTTCACAGAAGAATCTTGAGGCCTTCACTGTTCTGCCTTTTCTCTTCCTTATTATTCCAACCATTCTCCTCCCCTGATTCCATATGTACCACACGACCATCATCATCTAGTCACCTGCATCTTGATTTCCCTCCCCTTCTCATAGACCTTGCTATCCTCTTCTGCCTATTCTTCTCCAGAATTTGAAGTCTTCTTATTTCTGTGTACCTCTGAATCTTAGCCTTTATCAGGGAATGCATGCGAGTGCTCAGGTCACGAGTTCCATGATGTCTTACTGGTTCTTGGCTGTAGGAAGTAACTGATGTTTTCGATCTGTGACTCTGTAGGGCCTGTAGGAGGCCATCAATTACATTGCAACTTGTGTGGCTCGCTGCAGATGGTACTGAAGATTCTCTTCAGCATCTCTTCGACCCACTGCACTTCTTTTTGCCTTTTACTTTTCATCTTGGCTTTGTTTGGTTTTAAATTTTCATTTTTTTATATTTATTGTACATTGTATAGTCCTTTATCATTCACAAAGATTGCTAAGCCTTGCCATTTTCAAGATAGACAAACGGGCTTCTTGTGTAGGACTTCGATTCCATGTAGAAGAACTGAGGCCAATTATGTTTTATAACAATGTTAACTCATAATGTTGTCCCCTCCTGTTCATAAATTTTGTCAAAATCCTCAGCCTTTTTAGATATATCTGTTTATACATTATTTCAAGAATGCGGTTCATTAGATAAAATTTAAATTTTGCATTTAAAAACAAAACCATTCAATTCAGCCTCATGAAAGTAAAGTGTTTTGTCTAGGTTTCCCAAATTTACCTCATAGTAATACAGAATGTCTCCTCAGGCAAGCCTGTGAGGGTCTAGCAAAGTGACTTTGTGGCTTTGTTCAAATACTTTTATATGTCAGAATTGTTAAGGTGCCATGTCTTATATTTTTGTGATAGAATAGTTAATGTTCTCATTTTTTTTTTTGTGGGTAATTTTATTTTTAAGAGCATATATTTCATTTAAGTATTCTCGTTTGTACCATAATGTTGCTTTTTCTGGCACTTCTTTCTTACCTTGTCGTTTTTAGTTAAAGGAAAAATTGATGTTATATTTTATTTTTTCAGTGCTTAATTGCAATGCACAACAGCAACCATGACTAAAGATTAAGCTGTGAAGAAGAAAAGGTGTAGTTTATTTTTCACTTTGTTGTGCTGTTTAGTTCATTTTAGTTATGTCTCATCTTAAATATTAATCATTTCATCAAATATTACAAATCTAATTATTGCAATACACTCCCTGACCACCTGAATTAGCCCTGGTTACCCACCAGCCCGAACTATATCCCCGTAACTTTTACTCACTAATTGGGTAAATACTGTCAACGTTACCAACGCTTACAGGAAATCTTGTCAAGATGAGTTACCTGAAGCACCGTTGGCAGCGCTGCTGCAAGTCCCAACCGCGCGAGGCCGGGTTCCCCAATTACTTTCTGTTCACCTTGCTACATGGAGGTTTCCTGCTTCAGGCGAACTTTTGGTTATTAGCCCGACCCCCGTATACTGACTTTATTGATATTGGATAACGACTTGGACCGGTTTTTTGCCTTTTTTTCTCCTGGATTGTTCTGTCGCCTGGCATTGGATTTTTCTCTCCTGTCTGGACTCTGGCTCGTTTTGGACTCGCGATGGATAGATTGGATAAAAAGACGCCCCCCTTGGATAGCGCAACTGCTTCAGCTTCGGCTACAACTACTGCGACCGACACCGCAACTGCTGGAGACGCTGCAACTCACTGATCGTGCACAGCTTGTAAACGTAGGATGAGTACCCTCAAGCACGGTAGATATTCAGTTTGGATAGCTTGTAGGAAGGTGCAATGTAGCTTAACTTTGAGATGTGACGAATGTAGGTCATGATCAAAAGATCAAATGGAGGATTATGTTAAGCATAGAAAATCTCTAGCTTCCAAGAGCAAACGCGGGGAACCAGATGTAGAAACTGAGAGTTTAGATAAAGAAGCTATAAAATCGGAGTTATTCAGGAAGTCGGAAGATAAATTATCAGCTAGCATGACAAATTTATTTTCCAGTTTTGTGTCTAAGTTATCAGAATTCAAAGAACAAAATATAGGTAATAGGGAAACAGAAACTAACCGTTCTTTTTCAGCTCCCCTGCCTGTTCCAGAACCAGCCCTAACGGGTGCCAGGGGTCATGGAGAACCGCAAACCTCGAAGGTAGGATCTTCCGGACCCCCGGCGCGGAGCAGGCAGTGTTAGCAGCAGATTTCCCCCTTTCTTCGGATAGTGTAAGTCCACAGACGAATAGGGATAGTGAGGTAGCAAAAAGTGTAGGAGAGAAGTTGAAGGTGCGGTGTTTTTCGGGGGCAGGTGTAATTAAGGCTCTGGGATTTCTGTTAGATCCAGCAGCGGTTCTTTTTCCGGCTGCAGTCTCCTTGCAACAAAATGTTGCTAAATTGGTTGAGGAGGATGTAGACTCAGTAGTAAGTCTGCCAGGTTTGGTAAGGTCGGAGGATTTCCCTTCCTCTTCGAGAGTTCCTTTTCCCTCTGGGGATAAATTTTCATTGGTTGGTGATGGATAATTTGATTGGACATTAAATGTAGCAGAATATAATGCTAATTTACTGGGTCTTTCTAAAGGGTATAGGTCATTGGCCAGACAGTGTTTTAATACGGGTATTCGAATATCCAAGATCATGTGATGAAGAATTTCCCGGAATTCTCAAATGATGTATTGCAGGATTATCAGGGAGGACCGGAATCCGTATATTTTCTTTCTCTAAAATCTATGGCCCCGTCTGTAACCTCAGATTTCTCCCTATCCTCTACGGCTTCCAAACCTCCTTCCACTACTCTTTCTCAACCTTCCCTCTCTAGCCACCTCTCGGGGAACATTCAGGGTGCTTTGGTAGCTCACCCGGCATCTATGTCATTAGCGGGTTTGTCTTCGGTGCCATCCGCGGCGAATCCTCTACCATTGCAGGCTTCTCATCTAGTTGCTGTGGCAGTTGGCGGTGCGCCTGCTGCGGCGTTTAATTCTGCGGTTCCGATAGTTTCCGCAATTCCCCGGTACCTAAGATGTCTGGTGTTTCGTCTTCTGTTTCTTTGGGTTCAGTACCTCGTAATCTTCCATTCGAAACCCTTTCGAGATCGGGGCCAGTTGGAACGTTCTTTACCTGCCCAACATCGTCGACAGGAGCTCCGGTAGTATAACTCCGAGTGTAGCATCTTCCTTTCTTCTTCCTTAGGTTCCTCCTTTTTCAACTTTTCCGACAGGTTCCTCTGTCCCTCCTGCTAAGGCGGTCTATGTAGGTTCGGGTTTGATTTCGGGTAATCAGGGACCCTTTCCCTCTTCTTCTCTAAGTAGGGGGCCTTCTGTTCCGGGTCCCCAGGCTCATGCGACCCTGCTACATCCGGGTTTGCGTGGTGCGGGTGTTGCGGTCTCTCCGCTCTCAGGAGTGGGCGTTGTCCGCCCAGGTGTGACCGACCCAGGCGTTGTGTCATCATCTTTGGAGGGTGCGAGCTTTGCACAACCTATTTTGGGGACTCCCAATATGTTCAGGACTGATTCGTCAGGTGTCCGTATTGCGCACCCAGGGGTGTCGTGTTCCGGATCATCAGGTTCAACGTTTGTTAGGGGTCAGTCCGTCTCATTTCCGGTTTCGGCTCAGTCGGACCAATTCGACAGAGACTATTCCTGTGAAGAAGAGGATCAGATACCGGAGGCTAGTTTTCCTTCGGCAAATGAGTCTGAATACAGACGGATGTTAGGCTTTATCCACTCGCTGTATCCACAGTCCAAGACTCCGGAGGAGCTGACACAGCATAATCAAGCGATGTTCGAGTTGCTTTATGCAACGAAGCCGGTGGTAACACAGTCACCAAAGAATCTAGTCTGGTTTGGCAGGGTTGAGCAGGCTTTGAGAGAGGCTGACAGTAGGTTGGCAGTAGTGATAGGATCAGGTAAGCAGGATTCAGCCTTGCTTCCTATTCAGAAGGGCTCTTATGGGGTCGCAGGCTGAAATTAAATTGATCCCCCCACCTTAAAATTTTGTTAATCAGGCTAATTCATGTGTTTAGGGAGTGTATTGCAATATGAAGTTTTCATAATAAAACTAATATTGTAATACTTACCTGAACACCTGAATGATTCCCACTCTCCTACCCACTTTAATTTGATTAGTGAATTACGCAATTGGGGAACCCGGCTTTGCGCGGCTGGGCCTTGCAGCAGCGCTGCCAACGGTGCTTCAGGTAACTCATCTTGACAAGATTTCCTGTAAGCGTTGGTAACGCTGACAGTTAATTACCCAATTAGTGAGTAAAAGTTAGGGGATATAGTTCGGGCTGGTGGGTAACCAGGGCTAATTCAGGTGTTCAGGTAATATTACAATATTAGTTTTATTATGAAAATTTCATTTTGCGGTGTTTATCATTTAGTTGTGTACAGTAATTTCTTAGCTTCGATGGTTCATTTGTGTATATGAAATAGTCAGGAGGGGTAATTTGTCAGTGATTATTCCTTTTAGAACACTGTTATTAACTGTCAAGAAAAAGCCAATGTATATACAAGTCTTTTGTGTGAGATTTCAAGATTATTTCTTCGAGAAGCAGCAGCAAATTCTATCAACTTCTCTCTAAGATGTCTATGTATAGCATTCCTCTTTGTCATTACAAGCCCATTTCGATAACCTAAACTTATTTGTGTGACTTTTTAAATATAATCCACTGTAAAAGGAAAAGGAAGACATCAGGCACTGGAGGGTTAGTACTTTTGCATTAGTGTTTGACTTTTCTCAGTTGACTGGTGATTGCTCAGCAGTTTTGATTGGAACACATTAATAGATGTGTAGTAGGCTGTATGACTTCAGACACTTTTCAAGTACCTACCTTCATTCAACTCCTTTTTTTTTTTGATAGACTGATTTGTTTATACCCCCTTTTCAGCAAGATCCATTTCAGGTTTGGTCTCTTTTTCTGAAATTTGTTCAAGTGTCCTATGTTTCAGTGAGTCACAGTTATTATTGCTGCTCATTCTGATCAGTTAAGAAAGTTAAAAAAAGTCTTCACTGTTCGGTTTCAATTTGTGTATTTCACTGACTTATCTCTGAGTAGCTTGAATTTCAAGTCAGTGGCCCTTGTGGGCTTGTTCATCTTATATTTAAAGTCAGTGGCCCTTGTGGGCTTGTTCAGCTTGTATTTCAAGTCCATGGCCCATGTGGGCTTGTTCCATATGAATAGGGTTCATTTTTTAATAATAATAATAAATACATAACAGCAGTACCAGCAGAGATGCTTCATTTAATTATGGCTACTTCTGCCCAGCAGCTGCAACAGAGTAGGTTTCTGTGTCGTCTATCTTCCTTTTCATTGTCATGTCCAGTGCTAACTTGCCTATCGTGAAGACATTTCTGAGGTTTCCTTCTGTCACGTCTTTCAGGAGCCATCCACTTGTTTTGGAAGAATTGCATTCCAGTTCCTGACCCCTTTTGCCATTGGGGGTCTTGGATTTCTTTATGCCCTACTATCCAGGGATCTCCCTATTTGGTCTTCTCTGGATCCTTTCATCTGGTTGGCATTGCAGCAGCCTAGTTTAAAGTAACGAGTTTGTAAAAAAAAAAAAATGTGATTGTTTTTATACGAAAACCTGTTTCTTGTAAGCAAATTCCCCTCCTCCTGACCCCTTGGTTATTTCACAAATTGATCCATCTCATCCAAACAATGATTTGGTCAGCCACCAGTTGCATTGTGGAATAATGAATCTGACAATAACAAATTAAAACGAACTGTTGTATTTTTGTGGTCTTCTTTCCTAAAATAATGCTACATTGAAGCAATATCATCCCTTCTTCGAACTGATCATGCTCATCTGACCCATGGCTGCTTGGTGAATAACTCAAGGATAAAAGAATTCCAGATTGAAGTACTAGAATATTATCCCTTCTTCGAATTGATCATGCTCATCTGACCCATATCTATTTGATGAATAACCCACATTACTCGATCCCTGAATGCAGAAAATGCAGATCAACACTTGCAATCAAACGTATCTTAAGTAATAGTCCAACTTTCAATTAGCAAATTGCTCCAAGTATTGAAAACAACTCTAAGAAAGGAATTCTGCCAGAATCGTTGACCTTTTCAGTTTCTCCAATTATTAAGTAATATAGTTTACTAAGAGCAAACACTTCAAGCCAAAAATGATTTAGTAGTCTGGATAAACTACTGTATTTATTAATAAGATAAACCACCAGCAACCTTACTGTCTCTTGCTTGCATGTGCTAGCTTACCGGACCAAACTGCCTCTTTTTTTTTGTCTACAGTGTATTTTGGTGTCCGGGACTTTGCACTGCACACATAAGGCCAGGTTAAGCTACTGGGTTAGCAAAGGAAGAGTAATTCCATTTCTAAAAGAATTATATTTTCACAGCTGTTTGGGGTTTGGTAAAATACTTTGTAAGATAGACACAGGACCTCTTTCTCTCCTTATGCTGACTTATTGTGCATCCCTTGCTATATTTTGCTCCTATTTTTTCTACTTATTTATGAGTGTGTTAATTTTTCTTTCTTTTTTAATAAGTGAACTCCTCTTTCCATATTGCCCATTACCTTCTGTTACATCTTTCTAATGAACACCATATTCGATGGAAGCTTGAATATCAAGTCAATGGCCCTTGTGGGCTTGTTCTATATGAATAGGGTTCATCTTCTGAATAATTAATAATAATAATAATAATAATAATAATAATAATAATTTTGGTAGTTCATTGTATTTCCTACAGCTCTCACCTGTCACTTGGAAACAGATTCTTTAGATGAGTATTCCCCTTTTAGTGTGATTCTGTGCATAAATAAAATATTAAATTAGTCTTTCTTCAAGAAAAGTTAGGGAAAACTGTCACTCAAAGAAATAGTGTTAAAGTCAGACAAGCAACTGTTACAATGGTCTTTCTGCTCTGATGCAGTCTGTAATAAAGAATGTTAGATACCCTTTGAGGATACGATATAATGAAGTTTATCTATGTAATATTATTAAGAGAATATGGTAAGATGATACAGATTTTATATATTTTTTTATCATGGATAGGAGTAAAATTTACATGTAAAGAGAATTTGTAAAATTATTCAGATTTTATATTTTTGTCACACTTTAGGCTATGTGACTAAAAACTTTTGGAATTGTAATTGTGAATGTTTTCATATTTGATACTTTTTTTAAATGTCTTGTTTTATTTATTTTACTTTTTTGAATGTCTTGTTTTATTTATTTTACTTTTTTTAATGTCTTGTTTTATTTATTGCTAATATACTGTTCTCTCTCTCTCTCTCTCTCTCTCTCTCTCTCTCTCTCTCTCTCTCTCTCTCTCTCTCTCTCTCTCTCTCTCTCTCGTAATATTTCATTGTTGAGTGGTAAAACTTTCTCTCTCTCTCTCCCTTGTAATATTTCATTGTTGAGTGGTAAAACTTTCTCTCTCTCTCCCTTGTAATATTTCATTGTTGAGTGGTAAAACTTTCTCCTCTCTCTCTCTCTCTCTGGTAATGTTTCATTCGAGAAAGGTAAAACTCACTCTCATATATTCCTGGTAATGTATTATTATCGAGTAGTATAGGTCTGTCTCTTGTAATATTTCATTGTTGAGTGGTAAAACTTTCTCTCTCTCTCTCTCTCTCTTGTAGTATGTCGTTGTTGAGTGGTATAACTCACTCACTCTCTCTCTTGTAATCTTTCACTTTAGGAAGGTAAAACTCACTCACTCTTATATTTCTCGTAATATTTCACTGTAAAGTGGTACAACAAACCCTCTCTTCTAAGCTCAATGTTTCACTTTAGTGTGATAAACACTCACTGGGCAAGAATATCTGTCTCTCTCTCTCTTGCTAATATTTTTCCTAATATTTCGTCTTGGTGTGCCAAAATTCTCTATCTCATCTATTTCTCAAAATATTTCATTGTAGAGTGGTAAAATATCTCTCTCTCGCTCTCATTCCTGGTAATGAATCACTGTCGAGTAGTAAAGGTCTCTCTCTCTCTCTCTCTCTCTCTCTCTCTCTCTCTCTCTCTCTCTCTCTCTCTCTCTCTCTCTCTCTCTCTCTCGTAATATTTCACTATGAAGCGGTAAAAGTTTTACCGAAAAACTCTCTCCCTTCTCTTTCTTGTAATATTCCATTTTTCAGTGGTAGAGCGGTTAAAGTTCTGAGTTTGCCCGCTGTTTCTCCGCTTCTGACGTCGCATCGAACAAGTTCGATCGTGTGGATGCAGCCTAAGTCAATGCTTAAGCAAAGCTTCAACAAGTCTTGCCTAAAACTTAAGAATATAGGTAGCCTACAAATGGTCTTTCTTAAACGCGAAACTTATGAAGATACAGAAAAAGTCTTAAAATTACCACATGAATTTAGAAAAAGGTGAAGTTAGTACTACTACTAAGTGACGTAATCAAAGAAATTTCCCGTAGGTTATGAATGAATATTTGATGGCATCACAGGTCGTGACGTAATTGTATTAAAGTAACCGTTTGTGACGTCATTGACAATACCAAGTGACGTCATCAAAGACTACAGGCTCTGCAGAAGGGCTTGCGTGAATTGTGACGTCATAGGCTTTGACGTAATTGTACCATTCAAAATAATGTGACGTCATGGGTGACGTAGGAATCCCTGTATGAACATTGTAGAATATAGAGGAAATAAAAACAGAAATAACCGGACGCTCTTTTATTTAAATCCAAAAAATAATTTCATATTTAGAGGAGGAACTCAATGATAATCAAAATAAAAAACCTAATTTTTTATTTTGCCCTTTGGAGCCAGCATTGCAAAGGCCCGAAGCGGGGAATGCCCCTGGCAGGAGGTATACACCCAGTCGGTTACCAACTTTGAAGCGGACCCAAAGGGCTTAAGTTTTCTAAGCTGACAGTTGATTACCGAGATGGGAAAACCCTCATATACTTCCCTCGCGGTATCCCAGATGTATGTTTTTCTGTGCCACTAGTGAGGAATGTTATAGAAACCCTTTTAAATGTCAAAGAAAACTTTTTAAGTACAGAGGTACCAAGATCAGAGTGGTCAAGTCCCCACTGAGACAAGCCTTAGCTTACGTTTTACTCATATGACTGTGATTTCGTACTTAAGCAAATGCTGGCTTGATCAGAGTGTCTGGTTAAATATGGTGTGGAAACCCCGTAGACTTGTATGGCCATAATTTCGTTACGGAACATGCTGTACAACGGCTAAAAATATTCAATCCAGTTATCTGGGAAGAATATGTAATAAAATCTACGGGACGTAAACATACACTACGACATTCTGCTTTCCGTTTTCTTTGAGATTTTGAATTTCACTTATTTAGAAAATGAGTCTTTTACTCAGCCATCATAGCAAACCGAGAAGGAACACTAAGCAATAGCCTAAAAAAAAAAATGAAATTGGCAATTTTAACTTGATAATTCTATCATTTGATTTCGTTCCTTCAAATACCTTTACCTGGCTCACTTTTTCCATGTAAATTTTGATGAAAAACTGCACTTCATTATAATGTGTAAAACATCACGTTCAATGATTAGAGAGTAATTTTTGGGGGGGCAGAGCAACAAAGATTTCAGTTTGACAGAGCTCGTAAAATGGGGAGTTACATACAGTAATTAACTTTAATCTTTTTACAGCATTTTTGCTGATTAATTTCAATTCTTCAAAATCATATTTTGCTGCATTCTCATGTTTTAAGCTATATAGTTTCTTCCTTTATATTTATATAAATACAAATTTAGCTGCAATTTCAGTGATTTTAAATTATTTGCTTATTAACATTGTAAGCACAAAAAAAAATTCAGTTACATGGGAGAAAATTTAAATTAAATTCAATTCATTAATTCAAAACTTTTGCAAGTCATATATTTCATTTGGTGCTATTTGCAGTTTACATGACACTGTCGACAAGATCTATTGGCAAAGTTTGAAATACTCATTTATATTCTCAGATGTCTTTCTGAACAAGAGAATTCCAGGAACTTCACAAGCAAACTAAACAAAATCTAATTAACTTTCTTTTATTTCGAAAAACAAGTCATCCTCTAGCTGTTGTTACAACAAAATCAATTAATTACACCAAGACACATCCAGTCGTCCCAAAAGCAGACAAGTGACCCAAACCCCTTCAGGTGGAACAAGCATGCCTTGAGGCAATCCCCCTCCCAAAAATACCACCACTTCGTCTTATAGGCCTAAGACCACCATTCAATGTAAGTGATTGAGTCAGGTAAATGGTCAGAGACGTGCAAAGCTAATATCCTCCTGCCCCATTCTTCCTCCCCCAGCAGGACAGCAGGTCGGACTAACGTCAACCTTCACCATACACGTGGACCACCAGGCCAATTTAGGTTGTGTGTGATACATCTTGCAAAATTAGTCCCATTGCCAGATAATTTGGGAGGAATGTCCAGGAACTGATTTGGGACATTCTCTCAGGTGTTTTGAAATTAGGATGTCCCCTCAAACCTATCAGCTTTCAGTTCTTACAAGTCTTTGAAAGCCAGTTTTGTACTGATTGCCTGAACAGGGTTGCAATACTAAAAGCAGCTTCATGTCCCTTACTAAATACAAGACAATAGAGACTCATACTTTGCATATCAGAATACAGCCACATTACTAAAACTTGCCTACAAATTAAAACTGCCGTTTAATAATAAACATGAAAACCATAATTTCATATTGCTCACTAGAAATGGCCTACACATTAAAAGGACTGTTTTGCATACTAACAAGAACAGGGCTACAAGACACTAGAAACTGCAACTTTGTATTGATCCACCAGTACAGGACCACAGAATAATGGACATTGCCTTTTGAAACACGTGGCTCACTTCTTAAAGACATTTATCAAAAATATTAATGTAACTCTACATGATTCTTACATTTGTTGCGTAGAGTGCTGAAAGGTAATGCTATTACTGAAAGTGTCAAGTCAATTTTGCTGATGTGTATCTGTTAGTTAAGATGGAATTACTGATGTTCATTCCTGTTCCAGTCACTAATTATGCATTTCCTATGTTACTGAACTCTCAATTCTTGACGATGCAGTTACCTTTATATAATAAATATCCCAGAGAATACTTAACCTCTATTCTTGTGAGTACCATTATGCAAAATCCACTCTGGAAATGACAGAATTTCTGGGCAAAAACCATTCCTCAAATGACACACTATACAAAAATCTTTCCTTAACTAATATTTCCTGGTCTGAGACCTTCCAACAACTGACAAAGTTTGTTTGTAGGCAATGATCTTAATTGAGCAAAAAACACACTAGGTAGAAAATACATTCATATCAAGAAAACTGATGAACAAGTACTGTCAAGTAAAAAAAAATTACAAGCTACCACTTTTTTGACAAGTCTCCACTTTCTGGACAAAATCAACCTTTCCTAACTGACTAACTTTGTAGGCAAATGTACACTTTTTATACAAACAAACTATCAAACTTAGTATGGCAACAAACACACTTCCTTAGCAAAAACTTGCTATCCTGAACAAAATAAAAACCTAATTAGATACTCTCTGGGTAAGAAACATACAAACCAACAGATTTTCTAGCCAAAGAATCACAAACTAATATTTTTCCCAGTAAAACCACATTCTCACCTGAATCAACAGACTTTCTTCGCAAAACCCAAACTGACAGAATTTCCGGGAAAAAACTGTTCAAAGTAACACACTTTCTCCATAAAAGCTTCTCAAGAATTAACACAAGGTGCAAAAAAAAAAGCACCTCCAACTAACACTTTCAAGGCAAAAATCTCCCCAAAACAAACAATTTTAGTAAAAACCACTCCAAAACTGAGAAACTTTTTATATAGAAAAATCTCCTCTAAAGGTACATACTTTTCAGGCAAAACCTGTCATCCCACAAAAGCACTTCTATGCAATCAGTCTCCCAGACAGACATACTTTTTAGGCAAAATTATCACCTATAACCTTTCAAGCTGAAATACTCATGAATTACAGACTTCCTGAGCATAAAACTCACTTGATATAGAGATTTTGATCTGGCAATTCATGAATCCTGAGAATAATTCCTAGACCAATTAACATTATAAGCAAAAATCTCTCAGACAAGTAGTATTCTTAGCAGAAATAAATCAAGACCAAACTTAACTTCCTAGGCAGAACAACATACAGAATGACATACTTTACAGGCAGTAAATACTGCTAATTTTCTAACCCAAAAAATTAACCGAGACAATTTCTAGACAAAAATTCCAAGCCAGGAGATTTAA
Source organism: Macrobrachium rosenbergii (assembly GCF_040412425.1). Lineage (NCBI taxonomy): Eukaryota > Metazoa > Arthropoda > Malacostraca > Decapoda > Palaemonidae > Macrobrachium > Macrobrachium rosenbergii. Next base: position 14,023,668 of record NC_089789.1, on the reverse strand, counting down.
TACCTCAAAAAATATAAACGTAAGACTTCTAAGGCAAAAGCAAACTAACAATTTTTAGCATGGAAAGTAACTAACAGGCTTAAAGCAAAAATCACAAACTTCAAACTTTCTGGGAAAATGAATAACAAACTACCAGACTTTTTACGCAAAGAATCACAGACTCAGACAACTTGAAAACCAAAGTACTAAAGCTAACAGACTTCCTGAAGGTAAAACAATCACAGACTAACAGACTACATGAAAGTAAAACCAATAAACACATACACACACGCAATTAATGTACATTCTAAACCCTGAAGTATTGCAAACCAAGAGATCTCCTGAAGGCAAAAGATATAACAAGGAGACTTTCTGAAAGCAACCTATCATGGAGAATCAAACTTTCTCTGAATAACAGAGATTAACAGACTTTCTAAAAGTATCACAACATAGCAAACTTCCTTAGAGCAGAAGTGTCATTACAAAGTACCTGAACACTAAACATCAAAAGAAAATTAAAAAAACCTTAGCCTCTGAAATGTGAAAGCATCAGACTACCACACTTTCTAAAACCAACACCACCACACTAACAGACTTCCTAAACATGACTCTAGTAAAAACAAACTTTCTAAATCCCTTTTGATCTCAAACTAACCACTTCCTAAATCCTTGACGGGTTTCAAACACTAGCAAACTTATCCTGAGCTTTAAACTTCATATTTCCACAGACATTGCTGATGGCAATGAATCCTGATTCTATTATCGTGCACCTAATAGGCCATCCAAATTATCACGAGCAAGAACTGAAGCCTAAACTTCACTACCACTAAGTGATTTCTGAATGTCAAATTCCACTCTCACCATCCAGTCGCTAAGAACCAAATCCTCTATCAACACCTAACATCTACATATCAAATCCACAGTCACCAAGTCTCAGCTGAATATCAGATAATCACAAAACAGCATTCCTAAATGCCAAACACTACAGTCACAAACTAATTCTCTGTATTCCATGCACTAATATCACAAACCAAACTTTCCTAGTCCAAAAGCAGAGCATCACAGAAGAACACTCTAAGAATCTTTTTTCACAAGGCAATATTGACTACATGAAAAATTCCCTCATGATCTACCTTTAAAATTCACAAGCTTTAAAGAATCAAGCTTTCCCGTGAACAGAAATTTACTATCATGAACTAAGAGCACATGAATCACAACAGCTTATCATTAATGCTTATGAAAACAACACTTATCATTAACAGTACGTACTCTATAAACACCAAACTTTAACATTTAGTTTCTCTTTTACATAAAGCTGCCATCGTAATAAAACACCTCGAATTCAAAAGCATCACAATCAAGGGCTTGATTAAAACACAAACCACTATTATGAAAATACCGTATATGCCAGGGTACAGTATAAGGTGATTCAGTATATAAGACGACCCCCAATTTATTAAATTAGATAACACTATCAGCTGATGTAAGTTAGTTGGTACATAATTAAAATTTATAATTATTGGAATTATCATAACAAAAATTTGTAAAATCAGTACTGTATCTTCAAGATTTTGAAAAGTTTGGCAAAGCCCACCATTACAAAAAAATACTTTTGTATTCCCTTAAGAAAAATGTAAACATCACGACAAATGCTCATTGCCTGTGATGTCACTATTGGCGGAGTAATATCCGTTGGGAGTAGATCCGCATGAATGTGTTTCTTTAAAATTGGAAAGAACCCCGATATTAAGGATAACTGGGGAACTATCGATATCACAAAACCCTTTAGTTTGATTATAAAATACAGGTATTACCAAGGAAATATTGGCCTGTAGTTAACAACAAGGCTCATAAGTTGAGCACAACTGGGAACTATGAACAAGGCTAAGTTTCATAAACAAGAAAGTTACACTACCCCAATTTACCATTTCGGTAACTTCAAATTATTTATCAATGTTAAAAGGGCATTGCATAATAAGTATCAATAGCAACACCTAATAATGGTAATTACCTACAGTAATTACTGCAATTAGAGTTGTTTTGCTTACAGTATCAATAGTTGTGTCGCTAGAGATTTATTTGAATTACGTACGGTTCTTACCGTTATTACAGTTGTTTTGTTTACAGTGTCAATAGTTGTGATGGTAGTTAACTATTGACACTTCGGGGGTTAGCCTATCATTAAAAATCTCAGCAGGATTTATGGTTTGCTTTTTATACTAGGCATTTAGGATGACCCTCATTTTGGGGAAGATTTTTTAAGGTTAAAAAGTTGCCTTATATGCCAGCACATACAATAGATGCATTTTTATCCTATATTAAACTCAAGAAGGTCAAACCTTAAACAGCCTCTACACAAATGGACTGACAAACGAAAGTGAGAAACCAGTAAGGCATGCCAAAACAACTTTGGAACATTTGAAAGCTTTATCAGTTATACTTCTAAATATCCACAACACAACCAAATCAAATCTCTTATCATAAGTTTTCCCACCAACAAAATGCCCTAACCAGTACCATCATTGTATAACCACCTCACTTCTGGAACATGTATCTCCAATGCTAAAGCTTACACAAAGCTCAGTAAACCAGTACAACATTTTCATTGTTTACAAACCTTCAGAGGAAACCTGTGAACACCTAAGTCAATTAACCATTGTAAACTGCAGTAAACATTTAAAATATTCACTAAGTATTCTGTAACTTCTTTAAGAAATAACAACTAGCTTCTCCACATATCTAAATCATCTAAATCTTACCACCTAAACTTTTTGGTGGAACACTTCCTTATCAATTAAGCCTTCCATGGAAAGGTAACCTAAAAATGAGGACAGTTTCCTCATTTCATTAAAGGAGAGAACAAACAACACTGTTCAAAAATTCATCTTTGGCAATCAGTGAAATCTGGATATTACCTCACACAGCCTCAAAATCCTAGCATCTCTTTTTGTAAGGTATTTAATGATAGTAGTATAACAATTTCATTACATGAAGAGGCCACATTATTACACACTACAGTACACTTATCATATAACTTAGCTCCCTACAATATTGGGACACAACTTTCCATCAAAATTTCTCCTCACCAACAAACACCCGGTTTGTCCAATTAACTGACGATGCTATAACTTGCAAGTTTTTCACAGACTTCTAAAATGGCCACTGTGGTATTTATCCTTTCTTTATTTCAGGTACACGAATGATATTTTCTCCCTAAGACGAGAAGGCATTTGAACCCCAAGCTGGTACCCCCTTTTCGAACGACTGCATGTGCCCGAAATATAATTAAAAGTTTTGTGATGTATGTGACCAAAAGGATAACTTTTAACTTTCTAAATGTCCTGTTAAGTTTACTTTTAATCTTTGAAGAAAACTTGTAACATTTAATTGCTTTGAAACCTTATATCTTTTAAGACATCTGGCAGGAGGTAAATGAAATTGAACTCCTAAGAGATTCTGCCCAAGAAAATAAGCTCTCTAATCTTGGTAAATGATGGTTTACAAGTATGAATGATTCAATCACATCAAAAATTCACATGAATTTGGCCAAGAAACAGTATTTTAAAATTAACATACAAGTAAAATGTGACAGTTCAAAGTGAAAATTTCCCTGAAACTATCACTTTCCTTAGAATATAATCAACATTTGAAGTCAAGCACATACTGTAGAGTACTTTTCCATCTAACAATACAAAGTAATTTTAATCAAGTAGTCAATACACCATATCAAGACACTAAATGCAAGGACCATTCGCTTAAGTATAAATAGAGCAATATGAATGAACAGGCTAAGTCTTGTCTCAGAAGTAACATTACAACACCTTCCTTGGACTTCCTGTACTTAAAAGTTCTCTTTTGTGGCATAGAAAATTGGAAGACATCTGGGAAAACAAAAGGGAACTATATAAGATTTTTCCCACCTCAGCAACCAGCTGTCAGCTTAGAAAACTTGAGCCCTTTGGGTCGGCTTCAAAGCTGGAACTGACTGGCTGCATCTACCTCCTGCCAGGGGCATTCCCCACTTCGGGGCTCTGCAATGCTGACCCCAAGGAGTCCTTTATTTTAAGCCTTTCCATTTTTATGCACAGTATATACATATACAGTTTATATATGTTTGGACTTCTGTACTTCAGCTTACATCCCTTAATAATGAGCAATATTACAAATTTTTCTTTCCATCTGTTCATGTTTATAAACTAATGTTTACTTTTTACAGACACAGCTCTAGTTCTCAGTTGTATACACTACTGAAAAAGCCCTTTTCTCAAATATTAACATGAAATAAAACCCCTAACTTAATCACATTACAAATCATGAACTACTAAAAATTTACAACAAAAAACTTGAGTTCACTTAATAACATGGTGACAAAAAATATCTTTACATCCAAAGATTTACTTGAGTTTCATTCCTGAACTATCTAAGATCCAAATATCTATCATGGTACAACTGAACATCTATGAGCTTTTTAAGAGTGATTTTAGAGTAGGGAATGCTAAGAGTGAGGTACTTAATCTGGGAGTAATGACTAAAACTTGGGTTTAGTTTAATGGCATGTTTAGAGTAAGAATTAAAGTGTGACAGTGTTAAGGGTGAGGTACTTAATCGCTGTGTCTACAAGTAATGGCAAAAATATCTTGGAATATTGTTTAACTGTGCAGTCTAAGTGAGTTTAGAGTAGGAATTTTAAGTGTGAAAATGGTAAGTAAGGTACTTATTCCCTGTATATAAAAGTAATGATAAAAAGACCTTGGTGTGTAGCTGAAAAGTGTGTTTAGAGTGGGAATTTAAGTGTGGAAATGGTAAAACTGAGGTACCTGATCCCTAAGTCTGGGAGCAATGGCTAAAACACCTTGGTGTATCATTCAAGTGTGAAAATGGTAAGAGTGAGGTATATAATCCGTGTACCTGGAAGTAATGGCAAAAACTCATTGGTGTGTAGCTGAAGTGTGTTTGGAGTAGAAATTTGTGTGTGCAAATGATAAGAGTGATGTACTTACTCCCTGTATAAAAAGTTAAGTATACCTTAGTTTAACCAGACCACTGAGCTGATTAACAGCTCTCCTAGGGCTGGCCCTAAGGATTAGACTTATTTTACGAGGCTAAGAACCAATTGGTTACCTAGCAACAGGACCTACAGCTTATTGTGGAATCCGAACCACATTATAACGAGAAATGAGTTTCTAACTCACCAGAAATAAACTCCTTTAATTCTTCATTGGCCGGTCGGAGAATCGAACGCGGGCCCAGCAGAGTGCTAGCCGAGAGCCATACCGACCCATCTAATGAGGAACTACTCCCTGTACAAAGTATTGATAGTAAATCATCTTGGTGTGTGTGTTTAAATTTCAGCAAAGCATGTCAAGTGTCCATGACATCCTCCAGTAAAGAACGACGCTTTCAAAATATAAGGCATACAAGGCAGATTTGAAAGATTATTTTAATGACTCTTCAGATAACTATGTAAAGACTTCGGCAAGGCACAAAATATGTAGAGGTGCTTCAACAAACAGAGAGAGAGAGAGAGAGAGAGAGAGAGAGAGAGGAGAGAGAGAGAGAGAGAGAGAGAGAGAGAGAATGAAGTCTCTAGAGCAAAAGCATCTGGAATTCACTTGATTATGAGAAGTGCAAGGTTTTTTCCCCAAGTGGAACTGCTTATACAGTGCAAAAAAAATACTGTGCAAAAAAAAAAGGGGCAACTCTGGAGACTCAAGTTTTGTTGTTAATTTGCAGTTTCTATGTAACAACTTTAACAGCTTGACTGTGCAGTGTGTGATTTTTACATTCACAAAGAGAGAAGTCTAGTCAGACTGGAAGACTGGGAGAAAGTACCAAGAACAATATCTTAGTTATTTATAAGATTTTACAAAAATATCTGGCTTCTATATCTAACAAAATTGCAAAAAAATATTGGTACACCAGATTTCTGCAAATATAGGCCATTGGGGCAAATCTGTACAGCTATGAGTCTCCAAATGTCCAAATGATGTACAAAAACAAGGAGACAATGGATACTGACATACAATTCTCTTGAATTTTTTGTTGTGCTAAGATATAATAAAGATACTGATTACTTCTTATAGAAAAATGAAGGCTAGGACTTGATGAGAACAGAGCAAAAGCTGATATACAGAAGTCCTTGTACAATGAAAAATCAATACAATTTAATGTTACAATAATTTTCCCATTATTCAAATTTTAAAGGTTAAATTCTTAACATTATCAGTTAAACGTATCTTGATTTGATCAAATTACTGAGCTTCAACGGGAATTATATAAAACATGTTAAAACATAATTAATGCCTAAACCTATATACTCGCCATACATCAAGATACTGCTGGACCTGAAATTCTAAAATTTACAAACCCTATAACTTAGATATAATAAACACAAATTTCTCAATATGTTAAAAAGGCCATGAGCAGCTAAAGCATATCTTGTTAAATATACTACCGACAATATTCAAATTAATTTCATTCCACAGCTGAGACAGAAATCTTCTGTTAAGATTTCATTCTTGATAACTATTATTAGGGCAATTATACACATCATAAAAATCTCTAACTGCTAAATATCTTCCCTTTACTTTCCATCCCTTTTAGTCTTTTCCACTTTGCTGTACAACCTCTTTAAGCTACCCTTACTCCATTTTACAAAGTTCTTGGAAAGCCAGCCACCTTGTGATAACCTTACAAGGAAACGGATAATTTATGAAGTGCTTGTCTTACAAAACAGATTGATTAAAAATAGTGTTTACTTAAATAGAAACTCTCCTAATCCTATGAAGTTCACTACAAGATGAGTTTTCTCATTTATAACAAAGGTCTGGAAACTAATCAGTGCTCTACAAAAAAATTAATGAATAATTCTCCAGGTGATTTTAATCTTGCCAGAAAGTCTACCAATCAGTGTAACGTTATGACAAACAAGCCCTTCTTATAACTGAGAATGCTTATTCATTCATAAAACAAAAACATTCTTATAAAACTCCCTGTAAAAGAGCACACTAAGTTTACTTAATCAAATACCTAATATAAAAAAGCAACATTTTGAATCTGAGTTTACTTACAGTCACTGACCTAAAATATATTTTTTAGTAAAACCAAATTATCCATTAAAGCAATTGAGTACCAAATTCCCCTGAGAATACTTGGAATTTTTGGGTTTACTTATTCAATCATCAATCTGGGTTTACTTATTCAATCATCAATCTACAATGCATTTGACAACAGTACTATACTGCCCCTAGAGCAAAAATTCAGTTTGTAACCTTCAAATATCAGCAGTGTCTTGAAATATGAAGAGATGCCTTGATAATAATGCTCTTGATAAGTACTCTCTAATATTTAGAAAATTTGCTTTTAATGGATGTATGTTTAATGTTACTTACGAAGCATTATTTTCAGGGCAATTCTTGTACATAATTCACAGGGTATCATTTAATCATTTGAAAATAATGACAAGTTCTCCATGTCAACAAATTTGAGATAAAAATAATAAAATAAATTATGAAATATTTTGTATAGAGTGTATACATGTAAATGCTTCAGGCTATATCTATCCTGTATTCAATAAAGGCTTTCAGTAACCTAAGTTTTAAAAAATAAGTACAATGCTTACATACAATTACAATAACAGCAGACCTCAAAATTATTACAAACTTAATTCTACAAGAAGTCTGATATAAATAAATAAATGAAACAAACTATTGACAAAGACAGTGAGGAATACTGTATATGAGAAGCTTAACTCCAAGTCCCCAATATTCTGGAAGCTAGCTTGAGAATATTTTTACAGCATATTGAAAAAAATATATTAAAAAATTGCTTGGCAAAAATATTGTCTATTCCACAGACTCATACCTCTCAGGTTTGATTGCACAAAATTATTCTAGCTATACTGACCACTACCAAAATAGTCCACCAAATCAGTAACATTAATCTTTCTAATGAGTTTATTGCTATGATTATATCTAAACTTTTGGAAAATGACTGAAAATAACTGAAATTACTAACTATTAAACTTAAGTGACCTTTGTAGCCAGAACAGTGATCTATTGGACACTGCATATCAAAATTGCATTAATAAAAATTACTTTTAAACAAACACGACTTCTTTATATAAGAAAATCATAACTACCTATAGATGACATTGCACTGACATTGGATTTATTATTATTACGCAGCCTGAAATATCCTGAAATTACCTGACACCTGATACTGTACTAAACTAATGAGAATTATAGGTAAACATTACAAAGCAACTTGATAGCTAATAGCACCGCTAGGAAATGAAAGTGAAAACTATGAATCCTGAAGCACAGCTGTATCAAACATATCAGATAATTCAGTGAAAAATGAATTCAGTGAAAAATGAATGTATCTTGAAACATATGAGCTTTAAGATAGCTAGCCTTAAACTGTTATGAATCTTAAGTAAAAAAACCAAAAAGATGTATATCCTGAAGTTTCCCAGACAGCTTATATTGAATAAGTAAATCAAATCACTTATGTATCCAGATACATTGAACTATGCATAACTGATATCAAACTGACATTAAATTCAAGCAAACATGAAACATATAGAACTTTGACAGAAAATATTGAACTAATAAAGAATTTATATTAAAATATAGGCATCCTAACACAATACTGAGCTGATAGTCAATTTTAAACTATTAGACATGAAAATAAAACTATCCCTGAATGTACTGAAATACCTGACATATTAAAAACTTATGAATCTTACATAAAAAAAGACTATGTATCCTGAAGTACAGTGAGGTACCATACAGCTATTGTTAACCTGATAAGCAAATTAATTTAGAAATGTATATCCCAAAACCCTCGTGTGGAAAATAAACTATGTATCCTAATGTATTCTAAGCTGACAAGAGATAGTGATAAAAAATCTTAGCAAAAAACTATGTAATTTGCATATGTCAGCTGATGTTAAACTTATAAAATTATAAGTAAATACTTTAAAAGATAGTATTACACCAATACAAGTTTTAGGTATCAAAAACTCCATGTATCTTGAATAACTCTGAGATATCAGATGCATGATTTTAAATGACTGTGGAAAATATATACTGCATCATGAAATACTGAACCAGTAGCAGGTTTAGATAAAAAAGTATATACTGTATTCTGAATCGCAGTGAACTACCTCATATAACAGAAACTCCTACAGTTGCTATTTCAAAATTACAATAAGCAAAGCTCAATTTAGACTCAGTTTTGGGTTAACAGGCATTGTTATGGCCCAGCTAAAACACACAGTACTGTAAATTTAACCCTATCCTACTTTTAACAGTCAAAGGGGATGAGATTATAATCTCTCGATACTAAAGTAAGGCTCTTTCCGCCTTTTATGTTAATGGGATCATTTTTTTTTTTTTTTGCATTCTGGCACTTTGTACAAATCTGATGAATAAAAAAGTAGTTTCCACTTGCTTTTCTTTCTTCTTTCATAGCAGGTACTTGGTGATGCTGGAGTCTATTTAAACTTGTTCCCAAGCTGATGACACTTTCCTGAAAATATGAGGAAGATGGTAATGACGTCATGTTACGCTGAGACCTTTCAGCTTACAAGATATTAAAATATAAAAGATAATACAGTATAACTGGGCGCCAAGCATCCTATACCTAGGCCCATTTTATTAAAAGGGGCAAAGATGGGACAGGGTCATTTCAAACCTGTACTGAACATCCATAGTCTTTTAACAAGGGTATCCTAATGAAACAAAATTTCATGTGGTCAGAGCTGCAGTAAATATTAATTTAATATTGGATTACATTGCAAATTTCACTATACAAAAGGTCAAATGTTCTTAGTGTAAGTTGCAATTAGTAAATTAAAATAAACAGTTCTGTAACTAAATTAAATATCATTATTATTATTATTAAACGAAATTTCATTTGGTCAAAGCCACAGTAAATAGTTTAGAATTGGAGGACACTGCAAATTTCACTAAGAAAAAAAGATCAAAAGTTTTTAGTGTAAGTTGCAATTAGAGAATTAAAATAGTGGGGAAATGGTAGAGAAAATTACACAAGTCTTACAGAACTAACTTTACAATTTCATGGAACGAAATATAAAATTTAGGCTAAAGGCCAACCACTTGGACCTTTGAGGTCATTCAACACTGAAAGGGAAACTGAAAGTAAAAAGATTTTAAAGGTGTAACAAGAGGAAAACCTCGCAGTTGCACTATGAAAAAATTGACAGACCACAGGCTTCAGTTTCTGTTAATATCACCATCTTCGATCTGTCCTAGGCCTAAGTTCATACTTTAAACTGCATCATTCTGAGTTCCTGTAAGACCTACTTCTGAATATGTCCTTTTAGCTCCATCTGAACAACTATCCCTATCCCACGTAACTTGTACTTTTCCCCAAAGAAGCATATTTCATAATAATCAAATGCCTACCTTTGTTAAAATGTTACACAATTCTCTTTAGGCAATTTTCTTCAAAATCAGTCAATTATTCCCTTCAAGAAACTGCAGCTGTGGATAACCTGAAATGACAGGTAAGAGGTTAATTTAATCAAGGAAAATTAAGGTCTTTTGTTACATAGTAACAAAGTAAGCATTGAATCAGTTACAAACTGTCCTTAGGTATCTATAAACAGGTCTATGTTACAAAGATGTGGACAGATGGGCTTTTTATTGCTGTTGAACTTTATAGTAGAAGTAGTAGTAGTAGTAGTAGTAAATTTAGCAGTAGTGGTATTTGAAAAATAAATTTACCCCTATTCATATGAAAGAAGTCTACAGGGTCCACTGACTTGAAATTCAAGACTATGGTACTTATTTGGAAGAAGTTGCAGACGATAATAGGAAATACAGAAAGATGAGATCAGCTGTCAGAAAAAAAGGATATAATGAGCATTGATAATTGCAGACAATCTAAAACTCCATTCAATCCCTGCAAAAGTAACTTTAATAGAAATAAACTAAGTTTGGTTTTCAGTATAAATTTCACTGCAAACTGATCGAAGCTTTTTAAAGCAAATAAATTATTATTGGTTTTATTATGTATAAGAAGTCCCTCTTTTAGGGCAGTGTTATTGAAAATAATTGCTGTTTCAATGGCATTTATCATGTGGATAGTCTTCTCTATTCTTTTTCTTATATTCTTCTCAATTGTAATATAAGAAGAAGAATGAGAAGAATAAACTCCCTACAAGCTATCTGACATTGTAACAGTAATTAATCTTATTATTATTTTTCTATCAAGACTTGCTGAGAACAAGAACCTTACCACCATTTAAAGCCAAACTCTTTCAGAAGAAATGACTAGCATTAAGAATAAGTACTTGGGCCTAGCTATGACCTTGTTAAGGCTTCCAACAATCTCACAAAACCTGGAAAAGATAAAAGTTATCCTTTTGTTCACTTGCCCAGAGCAATGACTGGTTACTTTTACATACTGATTTTCCTATTTTCCTGTAAAAACCACTTCAAGAGCTACTCATATTAATTAGTTCTTAAACTTATACTTAAAATTACCTTCCTCCTGTCTGTGATTCTGTCTAAACTTTAAAAAGAGCTGTTTGTGAGCCTCTGTCATAAGTAAATACCTGTAGTAACATTATTCCTATTCAAAATCATTATGTTCATTCTTAATACTTCATACAATTTTTCCATAACAGGTACAATAACATGAAAAAGATAGTCCACATACAAGGTCTTTCATTCTAAGTTTCCCAAAGAGACCCAGTTTCCTTTTCGTTAAATAGCTGTCTTGGTACACTTTTCAATTTGTGTTGGTCAAGTGATATGTCCCAAATCTTGCCTACTTCTCCACTTGTACCTGGACGCTCTAGTAAGGCAGTTCTGATACCAGTGCAGGCTAAAATGGCTTGAAAATCCCTAATCAACAAAATAACAGCAAATAAACCTTAGTCTAAGCAACACAATGTGGTATCATAACTATTCAATAGTTTATACGACATTTTTGTTTTCATGATCAGTTTATGATCTCAAATGGAAAGATCCTTAAAGAAAAATAAAAAAAATATCCTACAATATATCAAATTTCAAAAGTAATTTGTATTTTTCCTAATATACAAATCTGAAATTCTTTACATGGGATATTATGCTTGAAGGATGTAGGATATAAAGAATGAAAGTTTATATTGGTACAGGAACAAATCTTGTGTTGGCTAGAAACATTTTTAGTTTGTTCAGTAAGTTATTACACTTCAAGATTAATTCCTGAAACTCCACCCTTACCAAAATAATACAAAAAGTATACTGTATATGGAAATTAAATTTCCCCTCTCATCTTCATAAATAAATAACAGATCTCTTCATTCTGTATTTCATATTACTTTCTGTTACTTTCTTAACTGAACATCATATTCTTTTGAAGCTTGAATTTCATGGCAATGGCACCTTTGGGCTTGTTCTGTATGAATAGGGTTCATCTTCTGAACAATAATAATAATAATAATAATAATAATAATAATAATAATAATAATAATCAAAACTGTAAACTGTTCTAGTTTATAAAGGGCTTACCTTAACAGGCCATGATTCAAAGGACAAACAGGGTTTGGCCCACTTCAGTATAGGACACTCCCATAGGAAGATAGTGCTGTCAGTGCACCTAAAGGTTCTTTTCAGCATCCTTTGGCCCTTAGGTGCAACCCGTCATTCCTTTTACTGCATCTCCGTTCATATTCTCTTTCTTCAATCTTGCTTTCCAGCCTCTGCTAACAATTTTTTGTGGTGCAACTGTGAGGTTTTCCTTCTGTTACACCTTTAAAACCTTTCTACTCACAATTTCCCTTTTAGTGCTGAATGACCTCATCATAGGTCCCAGCGCTTGGCCTTTGTCCTAAATTTTATATTCCATTTCCAAGAATAGGACACACAGGGTTCATCAGCCTTCAGGTACTCAAACTGATTGTCGCTCTCATAGTTTCTCAGCCTGAAAGTAAAATATTGAATCAGATCCTGATGACAGCTTAATTCCTTGCCCACTGAAGGAACAGACATGAAAACAAATTCAATTAAAACTAACTTCTTTTACAGTACAACATTCTATGCAAATGACTTTTTGAACATAGCCTTATCAAACACATCAGATGATGTCATTCTTATCGGAGTCAACCATGGTTTTTACTTAATGTATGTACTGCATTAGGTTACCTGAAAACTTGTTACTCAGAATGTAAACTGCTTACAAAAGTTTTTAAATGAATTAGACTCAGAAACTGTAAATGACAGTAACATAGACTTTTAAGATCACAATGGAACTAGCAATTACATTTAGAATAGAATAGAATAGAGAACTTAGGCTAAAGATCAAGCACTGGGACCTATGAGGTCATTCAACACTGAAACAGAAATTTACAGTAAAAAGGTTAGAAAGGTGTAACAAGAGGAAAACCTTGCAGTTACACTATGAATCACTTGTTAAGGGAGGGTGGAAGGTAAGATGGAAGAAACAGAATATGAGCAGAGGTACAGTAAAAAGGAATGAAAAGGGTTGCAGCTAGGAGCAGAAGGGACACTGCAAAGAACTTTAAAGTAATGCCTACAGTGCACTGCATGAGGTGCACTGACAGTACTAACCCCTACAGGGGTTATTACATTTACTCTTTCCAAATTAGTAATCACTCAGTATCATGGGAGAAATACCATTTTAGGCTAATCAATCTTAACTATACCTACATGATTCAACTTTATGTTTTTTCATTAGAAAATCATTTGAGAAATCTGACATTTCGTAAAAATACTGAGAACCAAAATGACAAATTACTTCAAATTTATCCAACAAAGCTAACAGGATTCTTCCTACAGGTCACTGGTCACTAACCTGTGCAATATCTAACCTTTAACTTCAACACACTGATTTACACATTCCTTATCATTCGGCAAAAATCTGGCCACAATACTGTAGAGAAATGTGGTTTCATGCTTTGTTGTTGTGGATGTGATGTGATCAACTTGTTGCAATACCAAGAGACCTAAGAAACAAAAGAACAATTGTTAGTATTATTAGTACAGTACAGTATTAGGCAAATCTAACCCAAACCCTAGCAAAGAGATTTGATCTAGAGACATACATGGCCATAGAGAATCTTGACAAATATAACAAAAGCATGTTCGGACACTGACTATTTTTTCTGCTCTGCCTGTTTTGGGAGTGCAAGGCTATGAGTAGGTAGTGGATGAACCAACTGTGCTAGTTTTACAGTGCATTATATGTGCTAAACTAACACAGTGCCAAATGGAGTTATAAGGGATGTTAAATTCAGGAAATAGTCTCATTAACTTAACCGAACTTTGCTAACATATGCTTTATAAAGGGAGAGTGTTATAGGATGGAATAACAGCAGTAAAAGTGAAAGATGGTACACAGGAACACCTCAACTTAATTGACATCATCTTAGTGGACTTCTGTACTTATCAGCTACCATATTTTTTCAATGGTACTATTTTGGATATGATATTTTTTCATACATTTCTTAAATTGCATGTTAGATGTAAAGCACAGGTTAGCAACTATCTACAACTGCTATTAACTGTAAGATATCTACAAAATATTCAAGTGCAGGCTATAAGGTCTTTGTTACTTAACAGACTCTGTTACTAATCAGAAAGGCCAGGCCCCCAAAATCATCTGTTAAACTGAGGCGCTACTGCATACCCTTTAGCCAATACAATATCATGTGACTGCAAAAGATACTGTGATACTGTTTTCGTATGCTAAGAGTCTTTTAAAAAGCAGTGTATACCCCTCAAAATCTACCATGTCTCTAATTCAAGGTTATCAGGCAAAGAATGTCAGAAAAGGTAGCTATTGAGGAACGACAGCTAATTAGGCCTACCTTCGGAAACCAGTTGAGATTCTATTTCTGTAACAACAGGGGACTTGGCCACCTTCACTTCTATGCATAGGATCTGTAAAACAAACCAAATACAAAGGATGAATATCTATACATAATAAAGTCAGCACAACAAATCCAACATTTGATGTCACACCAGAATCACGAAATGAATATTTATAACAGTAAAAGAATGCTCCTTTGTGCAAATGTTAAGTAAAGCAGATTGTCTGACAGCATCATTAAAGCATTTTTGTACAAACTAGTATATATATGTTAAAAAGAGAGCAATTTTGAATAATGAATTTTAACAAAGACATATCACACTTTTGATCTCAATCTCCCAGACTATGGCTGGCTGAGAAATATACAAAATTCAAGCACATACAAGCTGGGTACCAAAGAAAATTGGAAGAATTTTAAAAAACACAACAGTTCCTTTAGGTTCATAAATAATAACAGTACTCATATATGAAGATACTTTCCACTTAGAATGCAAATCATGCAAGAAAAATTGAGCTTAATTCAGTACTATTCAAATGTATTCTCGCAGTGTAATGTAGAAGATAAATAATAACAAATTAACAATAATGAAAAACTAGTAGGTGACGAATATAGCAACATAAGTTAATTCATTTATAAACAAACCATGCACAGGAGAAAAGGGCATAAGAAGTTTAAATGCAAACTCCTGGAAGGAAAAATGAAAAAGATGGTTTAGTCCTAACTGGTTTAATCTATTAATAAGTGTGTGTGTCCGCATAGTAAAGTGAAAGAAAAATATACATATAAATATATGAAATAATAAAACACACTCATGATAAGTACAGTACTCACCAAAAATCATGGTCCATTCTGAAAACTGCCTTCTCTTCTCCATTGCCCGAGGACACTCAGTTTTCAGGTGATGTTGCAGGAGGAGGAAACAATGAAGGCAGTTCTAAATACACTTTCCATGTCCCTGGGAAGATTCTGAAGGTAAAGTACTCCAGTGTTTCTACTTTGTATGGTATAAACAGAAGCTGTCCTCTAAGGTGTGCAGAGGGCTTTCCAAGTTGAACGCTGGTATGACAAGTCCTTCTGAACGTTGTTCCTATAGCACGGTAGCATTTCTTTGACTCAAAATTCCTGTAGCTTCACTGGAACATGTATTACACCTGGGGCAATTTGGAGGATCCACAAGCCTGGGCCGCCCTGATGGTGGCGAAGGATTAACAACCTTTTCTTCAGGATTCCCAGCAGTAGAAATCTTAAAGGGCTTAGTATAAGGGTTGGTAAAGCCTTAAACTGGCCATTCATCAAAGTTAAAATTTAGTGAAGACTCACATGCCACCTCATGGAAACTGCAGAATGACAATATCTTGACATGTTGTGTACTTCGGGTATAGTACAAATGCATTGTGAACTGCAATGTGCAACAAGTACATCAGCAGGTCTGGCAGATTCTTTTGGGACAGTCTTCTAGAAAAATTCAGAACTTCAGTGCCTTAGCTGTCATGTGGAGAGGGCCATATTCATACAACTCTTTTGTCAGTTGTGTAGAGTTACAATCATTGTTCATGAACACATGGTAAACTTTGCCAAAGTGGCACTCCATACATGTAAACACAATTTCAAGAAGGGAATGACATCTTTCATGAAAAAGCATAACTTAAGAGCATAACCATGTCAGCTTTGCATAAAATATACATTCAGGTTCCATAATTATATTAGCTTTTTAGGGGATTCTGCACTCTTGTTGATATTCTCCCTTTTAATGAAAGCATTCCTTCATCCAAAAAAAGGTTTTCTTCAGATTTTGACATAGTCTCTGCAAGCATTCCATCATAAGTGCATCTAAATTAATCTGTGTTTTTTTTCTGGAGCTGCTAGTCTAATGAAAGCATGGAAATACACAATTGTCTGAAGCATTTAAAACTCATCACCTGTGAACACATGAAGTGAATATGATTAGTTCTTCATCCCATACATCTATTCTTCAGCCATTTTCATCATCCTTGTAAAAATATGAGTCCCAATATAATGTTCAACCTCTGAGATAATGCTGCCCTTCCATTCTTCCACTAATAGATACTTGTTTGACCAACATCATCTTGACAGGTCTTGGCATACTCTTTTGTCTCCTCCCCAATATGGTGGAAAATCTTTAGAGTAATGAAAAGCTGTAATGATACTGGCACTATTGTGCCTTGGTTGATGGTAAAATCAAGTGGATGGAGGAGTCCTCAGACTACGGACCAATCGTCACTTCCTTCTTCCATGACTGGGCCAGAGATAGAGGCCTTGACTAGCTTCCTACATCCTGGAGAATGTGTTGTCTGACCTTTTTTTCTTGTAGCACTGTCTACATGACTATTTTGCATAGGAAATTTGTCAACATTATCATTACTTTCTTTCACATCTGCTACCATAACATATTAGCTCACTCTCATATTTACTAAGGGCTGGTGAATGCTTTTGTAGGTATCCCACTCCTAAATATCAACATTTTCTGCGTACCTAATGCCTCAGGTGAACATGCATAGAATATTAATAAAACGTTATCATGTAATGAAGTGGCTAGATAATATTCGTGACTGTATCAATGTGCAGGCTTAGATTTGGTGCTTTCTACTCTGACCAGCACATCCCAGACAATATTGAAGCATCCTTTGACATTTTGTTAATTTTTTTGTAAAATGTAATATGAGATTTATAAATAAAAAAAAATTACTTATAAACATCACAGAAGAGCATCGACTGAATGTGAATGGCTATACTGTATGGCTGTTCAATGAAAATGATGCACGTGAATACCTGGCTGCTGCTCATCAGTATGAAAACTGTGATTACTAAAGTATTCCTTTCCACACTAAATCCGCTTTATCTATCTTAAGAAAACACCTCAGAAATAATGACAGAAGTAAGACTTGAGCAGAGCAATCAATCAATCAGAGCCTGTGCCAAGATCATACAAGGGACTCTTGCAGTTACTTGTTGCTGGACACTTTTATATACAAAAAGTTTCATTAAAAAATGGATGTGAATGGCACCATAAATTCAGTCTATGTAAACAGCAACCATGTGTACATGAACAAATCAGAAGTTGTAGATGTGTACAATAATGCATCAAGCAATTCCTTGGCATAACAGGAAAATTTTGAGCATTGTGGCAATGGTCATCCATTTCAGGGGCCCCAATCTGAAAAGGAGAGTTTATATTGTCATTGTCACTGGAAATATGCATAAGCAACTACAGTTATGTAAGCATGCCAGAAACAATTTATATTTGTCTATTAATAATTTCCTGGAAAAATTATATAAATTCACACAAGAGAAAAATGCCAGTTTCATAGATACCATTTTCTCCATAGAAATATATAAGAGAAATGTACCATAGTTTTATAGATAATCTTCATACAAAATCTCAATCATATTTGACATGTATTTGTGACATAATTATCAATTTTCAGACAGATTTTGACAAACAAAACAAAACCCCGCAGTTTAAAGACTAACACATCAAGAACGCACTTTGCTGCTCATCAAATATGAATTTGATGAAAAACAGCCTCAACAGCAAATCAGAGGATTTCACATAACAACAAAATATAAAAATTAAGTTGATGAATGCAAAATTGAGACCCTGGGAGCTAATGTAGGTCGACTGACACTGAAATAGACAAATAGAATCCGTGAAATAGTATAAAAACTAATTTTTTTAAGAAAACAGGGACAATGAAACATAGTACTAAAAACCATCAAAGTTTACGGTCAGAACTGTCAATTTAACAGACCCTCTGGGGGTCTCACCTTTCTGATAAGTAACGAAGTCTGTTAAATAACAAAGATATTATATTATAGCCTACGACTTGAATATTTTCTAGATATCTTACAGCTAACAGCAATGTCACATAGTTCCTGACCTAAACTAACCTGCAATTTACATGTAACATTCAATTTAAACGACGTATCTCAAAGCATATCACATCTAAAATGGTAGCATAAGGAAAAATACAGCAATCATAATATGGTAGCCAACTGGTACAGAGGTCCTCTAAGTTGAGGTGTTACTGTATCATAATTGCTTAGATATCTAAGTTACATACAGTATATTTTTTCTACATTATTAACTAACTGAATGTTAAAATTATGAATGGCTTATTACACTGTATATGAAAGTTTTTAATATGCATTTAGGGCTTATGCAATCTAAAAATGAACTCAAACAATAGAGTGAACTAAAGGTTCTTTGTGCCATTCTTTTGGCCCAGATGAATTGCCTTTTGCCTTTCACTCTGAATCTCATCTGTCTTGTCTCTTTCTGAAGAGATGTCCATCCTTAACATCTAGAAATGTGATTCAGTAGTCCGTTTAAAGAGATGCCCCCAACAAGGAAGTTATGGAATTTGGATTACTCAGCCTTGGTAGAGGCCTAAAGGCCCTGAATGCTATTGTTTTTTTATAAAATTAAATTATTCTTGCAAATGCCTTTGCTGAATAGAGCAAGAATTAGCATATGAATGCTGCAGCAAAATGGGATAGAACAGAATTGAATACTTTATACAATTTAGGCCGAAAGCCAAGTGCTTGGACCTATCAAGTTACACAGTGCTGGAAGGAAAACTGAGAGTAGAAGGTTACAAAGGTGTAACAAGAGGAAAAACTCGCAGTTGCACTATGAATTAACTTGTTAGAAGATAGTGAAAAATATGACAGAAGTAAGAATATGAAGAGGTACAATAAAAGGAATAAAAGGGTTGCAGCTAGGGGTCAAAGAAACACTGCAAAGAACCTTAAGCAATGCCTACAGTGTACTATGCAAAGTGCACTGATGACATACCTCTTGTAGCAAAATGGCCTGGAAGTGGCTATAACACTAATAGGCCCTTTGTAATATATATCAGATCCATGAACACTCCTGACACAGTTTCAGACGTACGACTTAAGTCAAAGCTGTTCTTCTGGGTATCGAATAAACATTCTCAGAAGGGAGAGGTGGAAGAACATACAGGCCACTAGGTTGTCTCATGAATGCATGAGGTAACTTTTCATGGCCTCATCAGTCTCATGATTCACTGATTTGTGGGTATTAAAACTAGCATCACAACATCAGTCTCATATATCACTCAAGTTCTGTTCTGCTTGTGTCATCAGTCAAGAAGCTTTGGGTTTGTCTATCCTAACTGAATATTACACTCTATGTAAAACCAAATAGGAAATGGAATTGGAATATAAAATTCATGCCAAAAGTCAAGTGCTGGGGCCTGTGATGTTATTAGACACTGAACGAGAAATTGAGAGTAAAATGGTTTGAAAGGTGTAACAGGAGGAAAACCTTTTGCAATTGCACTATGAAACAACTGTTGGGAAAGTAAGTTAGGTTAGGAAGGTAAGGGGCGGTTAGGTCAGGACACGGTTAGGCTTGGCCCGTTTTCATGGTCGGATTTCTCACGACTAACCTTGTCTCCCTATTCTTCATCCGCTCACACAACCCTATCCTGCCTCAGGCTACTGATATCTGCAGCATAGGTTACTGACCCTAACAGGACTAGGCCTAGGCTACTCGTAAGCTACTTGGCAGACTGGGCCTAACCTAACAGAGCAAAGCAAGGGATATGGGCCTAGATTTTGTGGCAAGGCCTTAGCCTAGTATGTTCATCAAATCAGCCTAGCCTAACCTAGAATTTAGCAGAAAGGGCTGAAATAAGCAAAACCTAAGTATACTTAGGCCAAGCCTGCCTAATTGGTCTCTCTCTCTCTCTCTCTCTCTCTCTCTCTCTCTCTCTCTCTCTCTCTCTCTCTCTCTCTCTCTTTTTGATAGCCAAGGCTACTAGGTCTAGACTATACCCTAGAATCTAGTCTAGGGAAATTTAATTTCAAGAATTAACCTCATTTGAAGGAGTAGGACTAACTGTGAGCCTAGGCCTAAGCATTTTGCGCTAGCCTAGGGTAGGCCTATTTTTTTAATGCTGAAATTTACCTTTAGGAAAAATATTTAACTCTTACTACTTGTATTGAATTTTGAATGCAAACAATAAACAATAATAAGTTAATTATAAAAAGACGAATAATACAAGCCTATAGAGGCTGTACTACACCTACCGGTAAGCCTAGACCTATAGGACGATTAGGCTGTATTATTTTTGACCGTGAACCAGTTAAGCAGTCACAACTTTAGGCCCAAATAAAGTTTAGGCTGTAAGACATGGCGGAAGCTCCTTGGGACACCGTGTTTAGTACTATCCCCTCGGGGATCAAAGTAGTATACATACCCATTTCGGCCGTTTGCCAGTTTGGATGTTACAGCCTAAATGACTCATGGCCGAAACAACCAGGACCCACTTATACTCCGTTTACCTTTCTAAGATCACTAGGGTGGGGACAGGAAACAAATACAGCTCTGCCATATCTATTTATCCCTTTTAATTAATCTCACCCTCGAGGTCAATCCCTTTTTTATGGCTTTTCCTAAGTTCTGTCATTTACTGCACTTTGTTTCTAAAGAAAGAGTATTGAGTAAATTTTGGTTGTTCTTCGTGAATTTTCTTTCTTTGAGTGCTCAGGAAATAATAATTATAGTTCTTATAATAATATCATAATGTGATTAACACATTAACACTTAAAATTTGTGAGCGTGGTTCGGCACGATTGGCTTTTCAAGCCATTTGATTATTATCCGTATTCTCTTTTAGCAGTTATTTACTGGTTACGTGATTAGATTTTTTAGTGCCTCTGCAGGTTGAATAAACTATTAATCATTTAGGAGAGGAAAATAATTTACCATTAATTACACAGCCCCCTTAAGGTTGTTTCTGAGAGCGAGGATGCTGGCGGTGGAGGGATCTGATCCGCTTTGGCTATCCATCGGGCTATCCATGCTGTCCTCTGACACTCATTGGCTGCTTCAGGAGGCGACCACTGTTCTCGTTCTTGATCGAGCTGGCCTTTTAATGCCCTCGCTGACCACGTGTCAGTGATTTTGAGGTTTGGCAGCGCCGGCCAAAAATGATGCCATATCTCGTTGTTTTTATGAAAATAAAAGGTTTGTATGGAAAATATGTGGAGTCAAATGTGTTTTCGCTTTTACCTTTAAATGAATAACTTTTTTTTATTTCGTTAGAGGAGGCTCTAACAAGGCACAAATTTTAATCATAACAAAGAGACGTTTGACACCGCAGGAAGTCCTTACTCGCCCCACCCTAGCGATCTTAGAAATGTAAACGAACTATAGGCCTATTGCCTAATAGGCCTACAGTGTACATACAAAACCATCATTTCACGATAAAAATCCCAGTAATTTAGACCTTAAACATCGTTGAATAGACTTACAATACTTATAATTACTTACAAATGTTCCACTTTCTGTCTTAGTCTACTTTACACTGAAGGCCTGGGCCTACATGGCCAATAAGCCTACTAGCTAAAATCCATCTTAGCATTCAATTCATGACAAAAATCACCTTAATTTAACTATAAAACAAAGTTAAATAAGTAAATAATTATAAATGCTTACCAATTTTATCATTTTCCACTTATATTTGACACTAAGTGTAGGCTACACCGCGTACCCACTGTCAGAAGGTTATAATGGTAGTAGTATCTCACTCTCGGCCTTTACAACAGCTCTTCCTTGACTAAAACACTCTATTAATACAGTATTATTTATAGTAGTTATTGATATTACTAATATTTATGTAAGATAGTCCACAGTCATTATAGCTATAATTGCAAAAAGCTATTGTATATTTGCGTAATCATTTGCTTTTCTATTGCTATTTTCTAGTGAAAAGTTTCACTTTGTAACAATATTTTAAGGTTGAATAACAAATATTTAGTTATTTCTATGACTACTATTTATGTAAGATGGTCCATAGTCATTATAGTTATAGAGTAAAAGATCTATTAAATATTTAATAAATAATTTGCTATTATTTGCATTTTTAATGAAAAGTTTTACTATGTAACAATCTCTTAAGATCTGATTACTAAAATTTAGTTATTACTATTACTAATATTTAAGTAAGATAGTCCACAGTCATTATAATTATAGTAATAGAAGATCTATTATATATTTATGTAACTATTTACTATTTTTTGCTATTTTTTGTGAAATTTTCACTTCATCACATTTTTTGCAAATCAGTAATATTTACTTATTACTATTACCAATGTCTAAGTAGCATAGTCCATAGTTATTAAAGTTATATTAGTAAAATAACTTCGCCAATTTATAGTGAAAACTGTCACTCCTAACACTTTCTTAAAATGGGAATTTTAAGGTTTCACAAATCACTAATATTTAGCCATTACTCTTACTAATATTTTAAGTAAGATAGTTCACAATAATCAAAATTATATTTGTAAAAGAATTATCACATACTTAAATGGTTATTTACTCATTTTTAGTGAAAAACTTCAAGACAGTTCACATTCATTATAGTTATAACAGTAAAAGATCTATTCTATATTTACTAAATTATTTGCTATTTTTAGTGAAAATTTTCTCTCAAAACAATTTCTCAAGTTTAAATTGAAGGTTTCACAAATGAAACAACTCACCTAGCGTAAGATTTAATAATAGATAATAGTTTTATTTGCTAAGTCTATTTACAGTAAACCTTTCTTCGTTATATATAAATAATGATAAACCGTTAATTACACCTCTTTACGAAAATACGTTCTCTCTGTCAGCCACGCTCGACTTTGTACGTGGGCGTTCAAAGCCCGTAGATTTAATCTTGATTGTAGCATTAGAAAATATGTCGCCAACCCTCTTAATTTATCTAGTTAATTTTTGATTGATTTAGATTATTTCGTGTGATTTTACCAGGAACAGATTACAGGATATCTACAGCATTCTACAGGATATCAGTTCTACATGACATGACCTGTATTGGCTTCGGAGTAAAATCAAATGAACATTCTCAATATGTACTCTTTTAAAAAAAACTTCAAATTAGACATCCAAGCCACAACATTTGATTTTTAATTAATAGAATTATTTTCGGTGATTTTATCAGGAACATATTACAGGAACTGATTACATAACTACAGGATATCAGTTCTACAGGACATGATCTGTACTTGTTACCTAAAATCGAATGACCATTCACAGCATGAACTCTTCCAAAAAGCTTCAAATTAGACTTACTAGTAAAAACATATGATTTTTAATTTTAGAATTATTTCCTGCGATTTTATCAGGAAAAAATGACAGGATTTTACAGGATATAAGTTCTACATGACATGATCTGTATTTGGCTTTGAACTAAAGTCAAATGAACATTTACTGTTGATCTCTTTAAATGGCTTCAAATTAGACACCCACGATAAAAACATTTGATTTTTAATTAATTCAGAATTATTTCTGTGATTTTATCAGCAACAGATTATAGGATATTTACAGGATATCAGTTTTAAATGAAATGATCTGTACTTGGCTTCGAACTAAATTCATATGAACATTTACAAAATGTATGCTTAAAAAGTTTCAAATTAGACATCCATGATAAAAACATTTGATTTTTTTTCTTAAGCTCAGTTGCAAATTGCAGTACTGGAAAGTGTTTTAGTCTCATAAACATCAATAGCCATTTACACATTTGGAAAAAATCCTTCTTTTAATAATATATTTACTCTTTATAAGCATCAGCAAAGACTAGATAACATTGATGAAAAAAATAAGTTTTTTCCCATTTTGGAAATCCAAAAGCTGCCTTGTGACTGTACTTTATTATCCCTAAATTCTAAAAAATAAATCTCATAATCATATAATAGAGTAATATAGAAAAAAATAAATAGATCAACAAGCTAAGACAATGAAACGTCAGATTATTATCAATCTCTTGAAAAGATTGAACTGACTCACCGGTAACATTCATCAATAAGATTTCATAACTTTCAGAATTGACACTTCAGTGCAAGCTGAAGTTATGTATGGCACAATAACTTTTCAAACCCATTGGCTCTCTTTCCTTTGAGATCAGAATCTATTTTTGTCACAGAAAATGTATAATTTGTTCCTCTGCAGATCTGCATAGGTCTAGAGCCACTTCTGAAATTGTCTGTCACGTTTTAGCAATACTTTTTTGGTCTCAGGGACTTGACCACTCAAAAAACGACAATAAGAAAACAATGTTGAAGGAAAATCAAGGGAATATGTGACAAATGACATTTGAGTGACTATACTATAGTTGCATTAAATCATAGGAAAACTAAAAAACTGAAGTCAAGACCCTATGTAACTCAGGTCTAGCGGAACCTCCTGCTCACTTTTAGTGTGAGTTCCTCTCTCGTCTTCCTTCTCGCCAGAGACCTCTTCACTATTTTCCTCACTGTCCATTCCAGACGCCCTGCACATGGAATGTTCCAGGTTAATGATTTTGTGTAGGGAATAAGCAGAAAACTTGTTTTTCATACTGAGATCGATGGGTAGGTCCTGCGGTGCGGTGGCGCCCTCGGGAACCAGGTCAGAATCCTCCTCTTCCTGCGACAGGAAGTCGTAACCGGGGTTGTGGTCTGAGCTGTGAGCTAGAATGGCGTCGTGGACCGGGATCTTATGATGGAAGGGCAAGATACCCCTCAGGAGTGCTTCTGTCGTTGCGCTATGCCACTCTGGGGTACTTCGACGAGGCGGTGACCTAGAGCACGACTTGTGGAACTTCGGAGGCGGGGGTATCCCGCAGTCAGGGGAGCTGCGTTCGTCGTGGTTCACATCGTCCTCATCATCCTCCAGGGCGTTAGCGTCGTCATTATTCTTCGCCTCCTTCAGAAGGCTATCGAGGTACTGCTTCTGTGAGTAGACCGACAGGAGGGACGGGTAATAAGGATAGAGGTACCTCTGGGCGAGGGAATTCGGGGACACGTAAGGAGGCAAACGCGGGGTGGTGAGATTCTGCAGGTTATAGAGTGACAGGAGCTCCTTCGGGTAGAGCTGCTCTGACAGGGGAGGGAAGAGTGACTTTTCGCTGAGGTCCAGCGACGACTCCGAGGTGTGGGTTTCTGAAGAGGCCGGCGGGGAGTGGTAGGACTTGCTCTCCACGCTCGATTTGAACTGGTAATCCGCACTGAAGGAGCAGTCCGAGCTAATCTTGAAGTCCTTGTAATCCGGACTGGAGCTCTTCATGCTAACTTCTGGAGGACTCACTAGACCTACTGAAGGATGGGTATCGGTTGTCATGGTGGCTGTTGTCACTGCGTTGGACGTTGTCATGGTGGAATCCGTTGTCAGGATGTCAGTGGACGTCGAAGAAGCTGAGGAAGAACTGGTATTGTTGCTGTTCTGCATGAGGTAGTGTATCTTGAACCAGTTAGACCGACGGCCGTACCTAGACCCACTCTTAGACATTCCCACCATCAGGCACTTACGAAGGCGGCAGCTCTTGCAGGAGGTCCTCGTCTTTTTGTTGATGACGCAGCGGCCGTTGTTCTTGCACTCGTTCAGTGAGGAGAGGTTGTTGTAGGTCCGGCCGAAGAAGGACTGAAAGGTAGATACAGAGAGAGGCTGCAATTATTAAGGATGAAGAAGACGTAAAATGCTCTTTAAGTCTATGATTCATACTAAAATCTTGTCTCATATCTAATGACTTATTACCCCTTTGGGACCACACTTGTATTTAAGGAATATATTAACCGCAATCTGAAATTTAGAATATTAATGTTATCCTTTTCAGAAATAGTCAAAAATAGACCAGAAAAAAGTTTATTTACCATGAAAGTAGGGTGCTTCTTACTTATTCTGAAATTCTAAATAGATTCATTGTAATTTATACTCTAAAAGCAGTTGCTAATTCCACTGATTTCTTTGGTAATATTTCATTCTCATGCCACAAGTATTATTATTATTATTATTATTATTATTATTATTATTATTATTATTATTATTATTATTATTATTATTATTATTATAAATTCAAAAGACTTGTCCCATGAATATAAGACAAGTATAATTCTCTCTATATTAGCGCATATTGGGTGACTTCTTACAATACTAAAGGCCTTTGGGATGCCTTTTTCCATTTCAATATGATATCTTCCTAGCCAGCTTTCCAACCCCTCTAGCTTTATATTCCTCTGATTTTTAACTCCTTAATCATGAACGCTTTCAGAGAAGTCCAGGGACATCTAGACATAAGGATCATTGTCTTTATTTGATTTTGTATTGAGTATTAAAAATGTTTATCTTATGGAAGGTCCATAATGGGTCGAGCTTGGGTAGATTTTATGAAATACTAAATACATCTAAAAGGTAAAAATTATCTTGATAATAAAAAAAAGCAAATCCCTAACCAGAAGAGAGGAATTAGAAGTCTAATTCTTTAGAAATAATTTAGAATATATATATATATATATATATATATATATATATATATATATATATATATATATATATATATATGTATGTATATATATATATATATATATATATATATATATATATATATATAACAATTGTTTTGTGCACTAATACAATTGCTAACAGGACCTCACTGAAACTGGATGGCATCTAGCGGAGTTATTAATTCAAAGAAATTACAAGCTTTCCAGTACTAACTTGACAATGAGGACTGTTAGTCCTGGAAAGCTTGTAATTTCTTTGAATAAATAACTCCGCTATATACCGTCCAGTTTCAATGAGGTCTATATATATATATATATATATATATATATATATATATATATATATATATATATATATATATATATATATATGTATGTATCTTCTTTGACAATAGGAAGACATTGTTGTAACATTTTTGTGTAGGTGAATATAGCATTTGACATACCAACCCCAACTTAACCGTCCACGAAACAGTAATCGCTGTAAATCCCAGCCAAGTGAGAAACAGCTTACCGCCTTGCGGTAGGCAGAATGGTTTATTTATCAGCTGATCTCGACAGAAAATGGGAATCGGTGCGAGCCGACGCCACTTAGAAAACGGGGACTCGCTTTTGTGTATACAGGTTCAAACGATCCTTGATAAGTGGTTTGGAGAATGAACGCGACTTGCGTATCAACCGTAGCTTATTTTAACCTGTGTGCAGCTTGAAAAATAATAGTCGGAGGAGTAATAAGGAGACCCGAGTCACTCTAACTCACTGCTTGTTATCATTTGAGAGACCGAGACTTGACAGAAATTATCTAGGCGAAGCACAAGTGGAAATAATAGACACACTTTCATTTCGAGGACTGGTTCTGCGCCTGAATCTTTTCTCCTTCTTCTTAATTTTGTTTGGACTCTGAACATGTCTTTGACATACCCGATGCTTTTTTTTGTTTGTGTGCGTCACTTGTATTGTTTAGTGCGTAAGTTTGTTTCTAATCACTCTCATATCGTTTACAAGTTTTCTGACAAATTAATAATTTCTTCATAGCTTCTCTGTTTTAAGTAAAAATCTTTTTCCTTCTCCTTTCTATTTCTGTGTGTCCCTTTGTGTTGGTATGAGAGAGAGAGAGAGAGAGAGAGAGAGAGAGAGAGAGAGAGAGAGAGAGAGAGAGAGAGAGAGAGAGAGAACTACCTGACGGCAGTTTAGTAAGAACTGATTAAGGTGCAATACTGATAGTTTTGACGACGTATCGCGCGCGTGCGCGCAGAAGTCCCTTAACAGCGATCATTCCCGCGTTCCGAAGAAATAAAACGTTAATAAATTTTATTATAGAGACATTTTCTTCTTCTTTAATTTATTTTCATAGGCGTAAATGAAAGAAGATCTCAGAAAATGGTTCTTTTCTTGTTAAGCAGTTTTGGCTAAGTACCTGAGATAGACAGCGCCCTGTAAGCACAGTTAATTGAAAGATAGGTCCACTCCTTCTCTCTCTCTCTCTCTCTCTCACAAACCAACGCCTCCCCAAGGCACCTCCAATCAACGCTGACAGGTGAACGAGATCTTACCTTGCAGCCTTCGCAGGTAAAAGCGCCGAAATGGAAACCAGCCGCTGGCTCTCCACAGACTTTGCACATCTGGTTCATCTGAAACAAAAAAGAAAAAAAATGTGACGTTGTTAATGAAGGGCATTTAGTAGAAACTGCAATCTCTGGTGTCTTTATAAAGCAGAGATTTTTTGTGGGAATTGCAGACACTGATGTTTTAAGAAAGTAAGGAAAGTCGGGATTTTTGTAGAAGGTACAGTCTGATGTTAGAAAATAGGGATTTTTGTAGACCCTACAGTCTCTGATGTTGGAAAGTTGGGATTTTTGTAGGAATTGCAGTCTCTGATGTTAGAATGAAGGGATTTTACAGAAACTACAATCTCTGGTGTCTTTAGAAAGCGGAGGTTTTTGTAGAAACTACAGTCACTGATGTTGTTAGAAAGTAGGGATTTTTGTAGGTATTGCAGTCTCTGATGTTAGAAGGTAAGGATTTTTTTTGTAGAAACTACAATTTGATGTTAGAAAATAGGGATTTTTTTTAGAAACTACAGACTCTGACATTGTTAGAAAGTATAGAATTTTGTAGAAACTACAGTCTGATGTTGTTAGAAAGTAGGGTGTTTTAAGAAAGCATGGATTTTTGTAGAAACTGCAGGCACTGATGTTTTTAGAAAGTAGAGATTTTTTTAAAAACTAAAGGAACTTAGATTTCAAGAAAGTAGGGATTTTTGTGGAAACTACAGTCTCTGATGTCTTTACAGAATAGGCATTTTTGTAGAAGCGGCAGGCACTGATATTTTAAGAAAGCAAGGATTTTTTAGAAGCTACAGTCTCTGATGTTGGACAGTAGGGATTTTTGTAGAAGCTGCGGCCTCTGATCTTGTTAGATAGTAGGGATTTTTGTAGAAGCTACGGTCTCTGACATTTTAAGAAAGTAGAGATTTCTGTAGAAACCACAGCCTCTGATGTTGTTAGAAAGTAGGGATTTTGTAGAAGCATCAGTCTCTGATGTCTTTAGAAAGTAAAGAGATATTTGTAGAAAGTATGGTCCCTGATGTTTTTAGAAAGTATAAATTTTCGTTTTTACAGGAAGGAATCACTCTGGTTTCTACAGAAAATACAGGTATCCGTTTCTTTACGAAGTGTTTCGGTCAAAAATTACTGTCAAAACTTTTCCCTTTCTTTTTAATATGTTGCTTATGTCATTTTGAAAAATGAAATAGATTTAAAGTTTAGCTGGTTGGTATTTTCTCTCTCTCTCTCAACTAGTGTATGCACATAAGTGAAAAGTAATATACAATATTCAATGTCAATTCTAGCGGAAGTTTATCACTTGCACTTGCAAAAGAATCTCACTAAACAGGATGTCAGTTTTCTGTGCAAGGACAGTTCTGAAAGGTGGCATTTCTCTCTCTCTCTCTCCACTGGTGTGTGTGTATGATAAGTAGAAATAAACACTTCTTGTGGAAGTTCATCATTTGCCAAAGAATCTTACAGAACTAAAGTTAGTTGGAAGTTATTTTTCTGTGCACGGACAGTTCTGAAAGGTGACATTTCTCTCTCTCTCTCTCTCTCTCTCTCTCTCTCTCTCTCTCTCTCTCTCTCTCTCTCTCTCTCCAAGGATCCAAAGAAGGCCTTTTCGTCATGCATGCTTAATACATTCCATTTCCAGAGAGCCCTATCAGCGTAAGGGAGGCGGCAGGCGACTTTTGGCAGGGGTATGGAGACGAGGAAGAAGATGATGGGGTATTGAGCAGGAGAGGGGCAGGAGCGGGCAGGCAGCGGGGAGTGTAGTAGTGGTGTGTATGTGAAGCCCCGTGCCATAAATGTCACATCAGGACTTTTGTCGGATGAAATGTGGACAGGGGATATGGCTGGCTCGGGGTGGGGGATGAGAGAGAGAGGTGGCCGACGCATCTCATCTCTATCCCTTCCTCGTCTGAACAGTGATATTCTATAAAACCGGATAGTTTCTGACGGACCTGAAATACACGGGATCCTTCTCGGCCAGAAATAAAAAAAAAAAAAAGGGGGGGGGAAAGAATAGAAAGGAGAGAGAAAATCATCAGTGGAGGTTTTGTGTTAATGAAGTATTGTATTTTGTTGATTTTTTATATAATCCTTTCGATGTTCCCTGAATTATCTTTAATCCTTGGTTAAAAAAGTCTAAAATTAATTCCAAATTCTCTGTTATTTAAACTTGTTTATATTTACGGATGTCTTGGTTTTGCTGAATGAAAGGCCTTGTTAACTTGAAATTATTATTATTATTATTATTATTATTATTATTATTTTTGTCGGGGAGGTCTATCACAGTCATCCTATTGGACTGGGTGGTTTTATAGTGTGGGATTCGGGTTGCATCCTGCCTCCTTGGGAGCCCATCACTTTTCTCACTATGTGCGCTGTTTCTAGTAGCACACTTTTCTGCATGAGTCCTGGAGCTACTTCGGCATCTAGTTTTTCCATATTCCTTTTCAGGGACCTCGGGATCGTGCCTTGTGTTCCTATGATTATGGGTACAATTTCCACTGGCATATTCCATATTCTTCCTATTTTAATTTTCAGGTCTTGATACTTATCAATTTTTTCTCTTTCTTTCCCATCTACTCCGGTGTCCCATGGTATTGCGACATCAATGAGTGATACTTTCTTCTTGATTTTGTTAATCAACGTCACGTCTGGTCTATTGGCACGTATCACCCTATCTGTCCTGATACCATAGTCCCAGAGGATCTTTGCCTGATCGTTTTCTATCATTCCCTCAGGTTGGTGTTCGTGCCACTTATTACTGCAAGCTAGCTGATGTTTCTTGCACAGGCTCCAGTGGAGGGCTTTTGCTAATGAATCATGCCTCTTTTTGTACTGGTTCTGTGCAAGCGCCGGACATTCGCTTGCTATGTGGTTTATGGTCTCGTCTTTCATAGTGCACTTCCTGCATATGGGTGAGACGTTATTTCCAACTATTGTTCTTTGGACATATCTGGTTCTTAGGGCCTGATCTTGTGCCGCTGTTAGCATTTCTTCTGTTTCCTTCTTGAGTTCTCCCCTCTGTAGCCACTGCCATGTTTCATCGCTGGCCAGTTCTTTTGTCTGTCTCATGTACTGTCCGTGCATTGGTTTGTTGTGCCATTCCTCTGTTTTGTTTTTCATTCTCCTGTCTCTGTATATTTCTGGGTCTTCGTCTACTTTAATCAGTCCTTCTTCCCATGCAGTCCTTAGCCACTCGTCTTCACTGGTTTTCAGATATTGCCCCAGTGCTCTGCTCTCGATGTTGACGCAGTCTTCTATGCTTAGTAGCCCTCCGCCCCCTTCCTTTCGTGTTATGTATAGTCTGCCTGTATTTGCTCTTGGGTGTAGTGCTTTGTGTACTGTCATGTGCTTTCTAGTTTTCTGGTTTATGCTGCAGAGTTTAGCCTTCGTATATTCCACTGTTCCTGCGCTGTATCTGATTACTGGTGCTGACCATGTGTTTATGGCTTTCGTCATGTTTCCGGCGTTGAGTTTTGACTTGAGCATCGCCTTAAGTCTCTGCATATATTCTTTCCTGATCGTGTCCTTCATCTCTGGGTGTTTTATATCCTCTCCTTCTATTATTCCCAGGTATTTGTATCCTGTCTCATCTATATGTTTAATACTATTCCCGTCTGGTAGCTTTATCCCTTCAGTCCTTGTTACTTTGCCTTTTTGTATGTTAACCAAGGCGCATTTTTCTATTCCAGACTCCATCCTGATGTCCCCAGATACAATCCTTACAATCTGGATTAGGGTATCTATTTCCTTGATGCTCTTACCATGCAG
The DNA here is from genome assembly GCF_040412425.1 of Macrobrachium rosenbergii. NCBI lineage: Eukaryota > Metazoa > Arthropoda > Malacostraca > Decapoda > Palaemonidae > Macrobrachium > Macrobrachium rosenbergii. Next base: position 13,991,190 of record NC_089789.1, on the reverse strand, counting down.
CTTGATGTCGTCCATGAACATCAGATGGTTAATTCTGTTGCCTCCTTTCTTGAGTTGGTACCCTGAATCCATCTTCTGCAGTACTTTTGTCAAGGGAATCATGGCTACTACGAAGAGTAATGGGGACAGTGAGTCGCCTTGAAAGATCCCTTCCTGATGTTAACCTCTGCTAGTCTTATCCCTGAGCTTGTAAGTACTGTATTCCAGTTGCGCATTGTATTTTTAAGGAAGCTGATGGTGTCTTCCTCTGCCCCATATATTTTCAGGGATTCTATTAGCCACGTGTGCGGTATCATGTCGAAGGCTGGTTCTCCTTCTCTTACTATTCTTCATTACCATTTTGTCTATGAGGAGTTGGTCTTTTGTGGCCCTACACTTCCTTCTGCAGCCTTTCTGTTGATGGGGGATGGTGTTTGTGTCCTCTAGGTAGTTGTCAAGCCTTTCACTGATGATGCCTGTTAGTAACTTCCACATTATTGGTAGGCAGGTGATAGGCCTGTACTTGCTATATTATTATTATTATTATTATTATTATTATTATTATTATTATTATTATTATTATTATTATTATTATTATTATTATTATTATTATAAGGGTTTAGATAATTCTTCTTGTTTTAACGTTTCAAGAGGTTACGTCAACTTGAACGTAGTGGAAAAAAGTTTTTTTTTCGACCTTGTATTCCCTGGTAATGAATTACACTTAATGAAATACTGTAGGTTTTAAAATAAAATATTTCATTAAGTGTAAATAATTACCAGGGAATGAATTACACTTAATGAAATATTGTAGGTTTTAAAACTACTTGATCTTCTTTGACCTTGTACCTTCCATTATTCCATTTTTACTTCATACTTTCTCATTACATTTCTCATTCTTACATTCTCTCTGTATCTATCTCTCATCTTCCCTCGTTTATTCTTCACTGTCCCGTCCGGCGGCAACCTCCCGACACACAGACACAGACACAGACATACACAGAAGCACACACAGACACACACGAATCCTTCACGCACACTGGATTTCAGATATAATTGTCACATGTCTTTCAAAATCATAAACAAAACCTAACGTTCTGAATGGTTGCTGTGAGGTGGAATCTGACGACTAATAGCAAGGTTCAGAATCCTAGTGACTTAACCAGGACACCCCAGAATTCGAGTGACGTAGCCAGGCCACCCCAGAGCCCTAGTGACGCGACCAGTCCACCACAGTCTTCTAGTGACGTAGCCAGGCCACCAAAGAATTCTAGTGACGTATCAAGGCCACCACAGTACCCTAGTGGCGTAGGCAGGCCACCACAGAGTTCTAGTGACGTAGCCAGGACACCACAGAATTCCAGTTGCGTAGTCAGGCCACCACAGAGTTCTAGTGACTAGAAAGGCCACCACAGAATTCTAGTGACGTCGCCAGGTCACCGCAGAATTCTAGTGATGTCGCCAGGTCACCGAGTAATTCTAGTGACGTCGCCAGGTTACCGCGTAATTCTAGTGACGTCACCAGGTCACCGCATAATTCTAGTGACGTTGCCAGGTCACTGCGTAATTCTAGTGACGTCGCCGGGTCACTGCGGAATTCTAGTGACGTCGCCAGGTCATCGCGGAATTCTAGTGACGTCGCCAGGTCACTGCAGAACTGTAGCGACGTCGCCAGGTCACCGCATAATTCTAGTGATGTCGCCAGGTCACCCAGAATTCTAGTGGCTAGAAAGGCCACCGCATAATTCTAGTGATGTCACCAGGTCACCGCATAATTCTAGTGATGTCACCAGGTCACCACGTAATTCTAGTGACGTTGCCAGGTCACCGAGTAATTCTAGTGATGTCACCAGGTCACCGTGTAATCTAGTGACGTCGCCAGGTCACCGCAGAATTCTAGTGACGTTGCCAGGTCACTGCAGAATTCTATTGACATCGTCAGGTCACCATGTAATTCTAGTGATGTCGTCAGGTCACCGCAGAATTCTAGTGACTAGAAAGGCCACCGCAGGATTCTAGTGACGTCGCCAGGTCACTGCAGAATTCTAGTGACATCGCCAGGTCACCGCAGAATTCTAGTGATGTCGCCAGGTCACCCCGTAATTCTAGTGACATCGCCAGGTCACCGCAGAATTCTAGTGATGTCGCCAGGTCACCCCGTAATTCTAGTGACATCGCCAGGTCACCGCATAATTCTAGTGACATCACCAGGTCACCGCGTAATTCTAGTGACGTCGCCAGGTCACCACAGAGTTCTAGTGATGTGGCCAGGTCACTGCGTAATCTAGTGACGTCGCCAGGTCACCGCAGAATTATAGTGACGTTGCCAGGTCACCGCAGAATTCTAGTGATGTCGCCAGGTCACCGCATAATTCTAGTGACGTTGCCAGGTCACCGCAGAATTCTAGTGACTAGAAAGGCCACAGCAGGGTTCTAGTGACATCGCCAGGTCACCGCAGAATTCTAGTGACGTCGCCAGGTCACTGCAGAACTCTAGCAACGTCGCCAGGTCACCGCAGAATTCTAGTGACGTCGCCAGGTCACCGCAGAATTCTAGTGACGTAGCCAGGTCACCACAGAATTCTAGTGATGTAACCAGGCCACCACAGATTCTAGTGAACCACAGAATTCTAGCGATGTATTCAGGCCACCACAGAATTCTAGTGACGTAGTTACCAAAATCACAGATTCTACGGGAGTTGATGGTGCTATTTTCACAATATATATCGCCAGAAGGAATATTTTACTGAATGATATGACCTAATATGACCCTTATATACCTAATAAAGATATGCGCAGTGACGTCACCTTTTATTTCAATTATCAAGAAGAGATACTGAAGGCCAGTCCACCGACGCACGAACTAACATCATCTTTAATATAGACATATATCAGATCGAAGCAGGATTCGAAGAGTATGTTTACTGGAAGGGTTGATAAAAGAAAGAAGAAGAAGATGGGGTTTTATGGACATTGCCGAATAGAGGCGGAGAACAAAAAAGTTCTCCTCTTTGGCAGCTTTATTGCCAGCGGAGACCTCCCGCTACTAGATCACACAATCTCTCCTCTCTTTTTCTTTTCTCCTCCTGTGACTTATTCTTCTTCTTCTTCTTCTTATTCTTTCCTTATTCAAACAAAATAATGCTGCTGCTGCTGCTGAGTCATTATTGGTTCTCCACGAAAGGAACTGTGGTGCCGGTTGTACCCAAAAGGCAATATAAAAATTAAGGGGTGGATAAAAGGTAGGCTTTAGATATATCCTCGTATTGGGAATAGACAGTCTAAGTCTCTTATGCTCAAACAGTGTATATGTGTTTAAATAGTTAGCAGAAAATTTCTTGTGATTCAGTCCTAAATGTTTGTTTGTGTGTATGTATGTATGTGTATGTATATGTACAGGATATGTATATGTATACGAGGAATATATATATATATATATATATATATATATATATATATATATATATATATATATATATATATATATATATATTTATATACTGTATATATACAATTTGATCAGACACTTTGTTATAGAGTGGAAAAGTATTTAAAGGACTATAATTTTCACTTGGGTTGCATGCTTGTTAGGTATATGAAAACGAGTATATATATATATATATATATATATATATATATATATATATATATATATATATATATATATATATATATATATATATATATATACAGTATATATATATACATATATACATATATATATATATATATATATATATATATATATATATATATATATATATATATATATATATATATATATACTTTTCCCTTCTACCTGCAAATTGTGGACATATGACGGTAAAATTAGATTTGTAGCCCAAACGAATTTGATCGACGGGAGCTTTCGCTCAAACAGGATTTGCATTTCAGCAATCAGTCAGCGTCTCTGTACCTGATCCGAACGGAGAAGATAATACAGAATTTCGACTTCTGTAATATATTTCAAAGGATACCTTCTGACTACCTGATTTTAAATGAATATTTAGTGGTGACTCACGCCGTCTGTTCTTAATGAAAAATAATTTTGAAAGGATTTTATTTGTCTAACGCCAATGTTCCTCGTCTAGACCTGGGAGCTGAGGATTCCACAGACTGTTGTATTCTATGTAACCAGATACCTCCGTTAATAGATTATATTTTTGGCTCAGTAATTACGCAAAAAAGCTAGGAGACCGTGTTTTTATTATTATTTCTGGGGTGGGGAACGGACAGGCTCAACCTTGGAGGAGACTAGCGTCCTAGAAACGCTCTTGTTTCGTACTTTCAACTCTAGAACTATTCTTGTGGACAAGCCTCTTTTGAGAAATATTTAGTGATGGGAAGGAAGAAATATAGATTTTAGGCCAAAGGCCAAGCGCTGGAACCTATTAGGTCATTCAGCGCATTATTAAGAAGATGAACCCTATTCACATGGAACAAGCCCATCACAGGGGCCATTTGACTTGAAATTCAAGCTTCCAAAGAATATTATTATATATTATTATTATTATTATTATTATTATTATTATTATTATTATTATTATTATTATTATTATAATTCACAAGATGAACACTATTCATATGGAACAAGCCCACCACAGGGGCCACTGACTTGAAATTCAAGTTTCCAAAGAATATTATTATTATTATTATTATTATTATTATTATTATTATTATTATTATTATTATTATTATTATTATTATCCAGAAGATGATCCCTATTCATATGGAACAAGCCCACCACAGGGGCTGTTGACTTGAAATTTAAGCTTCCAAAGAATATTATTATTATTATTATTATTATTATTATTATTATTATTATTATTATTATTATTATTAAAAAGATGAACCCTATTCATATGGAATAAGTCCACCACAGGGGACATTTACTTGAAATTCAAGTTTCCAAAAAATATTATTATTATTATTATTATTATTATTATTATTATTATTACACTATTATTATTATTATTATTATTATTCAGAAGATGAACCCTATTCATATGGAACAAGCCAACCACAAAGGCCACTGACATGAAATTTAAGCTTCCAAAGAATAGGGTGTTCATTTGAAAGAAGTAACAGAAGATGTCAGGAAATGCTGACAGAAAAGATCAGTTATTAGAAAAGAAAAAATAAATTAAACAATTAATAAACAGAAAGATAAAAATGTAAGTAAATTCTTAAAATGTCAGATTATGGCACAAACAAAAGATATATTTTATTATTAATGTTACACTTCATTAACATAAAGGGCTGAATATTTTGGCTTATTCATCAAATATTCACGCGCTAAGTTAATCAACAATGCTGATGAATAGGCTCCTTAGTGTACATTTAAAAAAATGAAAGCCTAATCATTTTTTTTAACTAATATTACAGTTAAATACTTACTAAATATTTATAACTTTCACCTTTCACCCAGCTGTTCAAACAATGCAGCTCACCAAAGCATTTATGCTACAGCTGTTTATGTGGTCAATATATTCCCCAGTGTTACTTCAAGCTATTAATTCAGCTGGGCAAAATAACTATCTGCTTGATCGACCACAGTAACTTTTGACATCCTTTGTAAGAATTTCTCTCTCTCTCTCTCTCTCTCTCTCTCTCTCTCTCTCTCTCTCTCTCTCTCTGTATAATATTCAAAGCTAATTTTGGTACTATTTATCTGCTTGATCAATCAAAGTAATTTTTGACACCCTTATTGTAAATACTTAATAAATATTTATCTCTCTCTCTCTCTCTCTCTCTTCTCTCTCTCTCTCTCATTTCTCTCCTGTATATTATTCAAAGCTAATTTTGGCATTATTTGTCTGTTTGATAGAGCAAAATAACTTTTGACATCCTTTGCAAGAATTCTCTCTCTCTCTCTCTCTCTCTCTCTCTCTCTCTCTCTCTCTCTGTACCTTTTATCTGCTTGATCAATCAAAGTAATTTTTGACACCCTTATTGAAAGAACTCTCTCTCTCTCTCTCTCTCTCTCTCTCTCTCTCTCTCTCTCTCTCTCTCTCTCTCTCTCTGTATATTATTCAACGCTAATTTTGGCATTATTTGTCTGCTTGATAGATCAAAATAACTTGTGACATCCTTTGTAAGAATCTCTCTCTCTCTCTCTCTCTCTCTCTCTCTCTCTCTCTCTCTCTCTCTCCTAAGTATTACTTCGCACATAAATCAAGTATAGGCTCAGAAATGGCTTTACATATATATATATATATATATATATATATATATATATATATATATATATATATATATATATATATATATATATATATACATATATTAAATATAATCAAGCATACTCACATTTGCTTGACACACGTTGGGTGTTGGCACCTGAAAAAATGAATAACATTAAAAATTATTCCTTATCCATCATTCACGATTAATTTGGATTTAAGAAGCTACAGTTGGTCATATAAATTAACTGAAAGTACAAAAATTTATTTCTTTTAAAGGGATAGGTTACTCTTTATTACCTGCAAGAAATAGTAAGCGTCAGTGCCTTATTTATTTGTTTCTTTATGCCTTCTGATTTTTTATATATGGGCGTATTTAGAAGAATAATAATAATAATAATAATAATAATAATAATAATAATAATAATAATAATAATAATAATAATAATAATAATAATAATAATATCTTGGAAGAAGACTATTTTTTAACAGTAGTAAAAATAATGATAATAATAATAATCGATGTAAAACATGACTATAAGTGCTGATTTAAACCCTTGCTTAATCAGGCTAAAACATCTGCCTTGAACGAAACTCACACACAAGCACAGACAAGCAAACAAACATGCATGCCCTTCTCTCTCTCTCTCTCTCTCTCTCTCTCTCTCTCTCTCTCTCTCTCTCTCTCTCTCTCATAGCTCTGAAGCCGCTTTCATCATGCCTTGGAGAAAGCATATATGTATATATACCCCGTCGAAAGCATCACAAAAGCACAGCACTTCAGCTCTAACGGCACCTCGGGAATGGCCATTGTCCTTCGGGGCATCTTTCCCGACATACCCCAGTGAGCAGGCACTTACAGTAGGAGGTTCCTGAGGCCCCTGGCCTTTCCTGTGTGTGTGTGTGTGTGTGTGT
>NC_089789.1:13966614-13976614 GCF_040412425.1 Macrobrachium rosenbergii | reverse complement strand
ATCAGGCTGTGATGATTTTATTATTGTTGAAAACGAATAAATAAATAAATAAATAAATAAATAAATAAATAAATAAATAAAAATAGAAGGTAATATAAGGTAATAAAAAAAGTGCAACATAAAATACGCGTTTTATATAGAGAAGTAATATACTGCAAGTAACTCTTCGAATATAACTATAAGTAAAAACAATCAAATAATTAAAAGACAACACAATGTTTAGAACTTCTGCATCCCATGAAAGTATGTATAAAGAAGACAAGAAAAGAAGGAAATTGAAAAATAAGAGTATGAACAGCAACGGCAGAATAATGAAGAGATAACTGTTATTTTACGGTCAACTGAATCTGGGAGAATCAAAAGGATGGAAAAACTTTCGTTTTGGGAGAGGTGGTCGTCTGCGGTCGTGTATGGACAGACGACCAGGACGCTGAAAAACAGATAAAATCTTGGATACTGACACTGGAAAAAGAGAGAGAGAGGACCTCAGGTGATTAGAGGATTGGAAGAGCGTGGAAAAAGTGTAGTGGACATACAGACACGCAGACATACAGAGAACTGCATAATGAAGATGTGCTTGACCCGATGAGGGGTGGGTGCGCAAGAGAGAGAGAGAGAGAGAGAGAGAGAGAGAGAGAGAGAGAGAGAGAGAGAGAGAGAGAGAATCAAAGGTTTTCTATTATGTGTTCGGGAAGAGGACAGACAGACAGAATTGCAAAGTAATGTGCATGACCTGATGAGAGAGAGAGAGAGAGAGAGAGAGAGAGAGAGAGAGAGAGAGAGAGAGAGAGAGAGAGAGAATCAAGATTTTCTATTATATGGTTGGGAAGAGAACAGGCAGACAGACAGAGAGAATTGCAAAGTAATGTGCTTGACCTATGGAGAGGGAGAGAGAGAGAGAGAGAGGTAAGTGGGTGGAAGCGAGTGGAAAAAGATATCAAGAGTTCCTATTATATTGTTGGGAAGAGGACCAAAGGGCCCATTTAGCCAGGAGGAGGAGATCGAGGTAAAAGCGGTCAGCAGCAGCCGACCGAATGGAAAAAGGGAAAACTTTTTCCTCGATCCCTGATCGCGTGATCGCAGTCAAGTGGTGTTGGGGATGAATTTGCATGTTTATTTGACTGTAAGATTGTAGGATTGTCCAAAGGCGTCAGGAAGGCTCTCAAAAGGGCTGGTGGGTAGCTGCAGTAACGTATATGGAAGGATAATTTCCAGGACAGTTTAAACAGCTGGGTATGGAAGGTCCATATTTCTTTTTTTTATAAACTTTAGGCTGTTAAGCCAAGCACTGGGCACATTCGACCATTCAGTACATAAGACATTGAACATAGGGAGTTGGAGTGGCTGAATATCAAAGTACAGATGAGCAGAAAACAAAGTCAGTTAAGTGAAAACACCTAAAGGCGGAACTGGGAGGAAACTCAACAGCTGGTGCACTAAGAATAACAGTGAAGCGACGTTGGACAGCAAGGCTGAGGAAATGAAACGAGAATGGAGGATGTTGAGAGTGTCATAAAACTCAGGGACATTGAGGAGTCTGGGACAAGGAAGCTATGGGTCCCAATAATGCCAGAGACAACAGAGTGAGCGAATATTTAGGAAAGATTGGAGATTTTTTAAAAATCAACTGGAATGGCATTAAACATTCGCTAAGAATAATTTTTGGTTGTATTAACAACCAAAAATAATATGGCAAAGATGATGCACGTATTCTATTTAAGAATATGTATTTCTTTTAACGCAATACTACTGATGCTGTCACGTTATAGATCACTGAAGGAGCTCCTCAAACTTGTGGAAGTTCGGACTAGGATTGCTGATCACTGTTGTGAGAATGCCATATACTGTATGTGTGTGTGCCTGTTTGTTCGTCTGCCTTTCCAAAACTTCTGCCATACGAATGAATAAAGAGATTTGTAATGAAAATTTGAGGAGTTTGTTACAGTACACAGTAATACGCAAATTTCAACAAATAAACACACACACAAATACACACTAATATATATATATATATATATATATATATATATATATATATATATATATATATATATATTATATTCTATGTTATATAAATATATATATATATATATATATATATATATATATATATATATATATATATATATATATATATATATATATATATATATATATATATATACATATATATATGTGTGTGTGTGTGTGTGTGTATCTATCTGCATGTATCCGTTTCTTGTGCATTATGTAACCTGTTGTTTCTAGTAGAATCTACAGAAGAAAGTTTATATTTACAAGCAATGCTCTTCAATGAGGAATGTCTGTGTAGAATAAGCTGTTGCTTTTATAAGTCATTTTACGATCTCTTAATTATTATTATTATTATTATTATTATTATTATTATTATAAGCAGTAGCAGAAGTAGTAGGACGCCTACTTCTCACTAGGACCCAGATGCTCCTTCGTTGGCTGAGTCGGTTGAGCTTCAGCCTGTCACTCGATGGGCCGGAGTTCAATTCCCCCGGCCGGCTGATGAAGAGTTGGAGGAATTTATTTCTGGTGATAGAAATTCATTTCCCGCTATAATGTGGTTTGGATTCCACAATAAGCTGTAGGTCCCGTTGCTAAGTAACCAATTGGTTCTTAGCCACGTAAAATAAGTCTAATCCTTCGGGCCAGCCCTAGGAGAGCTGTTAATCAGCTCAGTGGTCTGGTAAAACTAAGGTATACTTAACTTAACTAGGACCCAGAAAGCAACAAGATTATTATTTTCAGTGATGTAAAAAAAATCAATAATTGTATCGAATTTCACTAAAAAAATGGAAACACTCCTTGCTCTCAAACGACAGAGAGAGAGAGAGAGAGAGAGAGAGAGAGAGAGAGAGAGAGAGAGTCAAGAGTTCCTGTTTTCTAGTTTATTCTGTATACTAGATATGGCAGCAGGAACTGCTGTTGCCCCCTCGCTTACTTAATAGGATCTGATAGCTAAGCTCTAAGGCTGGGTGAGTGGGAGACCGGATAAAAAGGAATTGGTGGTGAATGGGTAGGAGGTAGGAGGAAAGGGGTTTGGGATGGGGGAATGGGTGGAGGAAGGAGAGAGGGAAGGGAAAGGATGAGGAGGATTGTGACTGGTTGTACTACAAATTTAACTTTTATAGGAAGGGTTCTCTCTCTCTGCCTTTGCTCCTGAGCCCAGTAGGCTGGTCTTGTTCTGACTGTATGTGAGGTTGTGCAAAGGTTTTTGCCTTTTTATTGGTTTTCTTGTTGATTCAATGGGCGTTGTGATATCAACATATGCAAGAAAAAAGTATATTAACTTAGTAATTAGTTTAGACATGAAGGTTCAGCAAGTAGAAATGCAATGGACATTTCAATTTAGTGCTAGAAACTTGGCTGCATGAAATATCTATCTGTCAATATATATATATATAGTTATATATATATATATATATATATATATATATATATATATATATATATATATATATATATATATATATATATATATACATATATATATATATATATATATGTATGTATATATAATTTCTTCTGACAATGGTAAATTCTATCCTATATGATGCCATGATTAGCTTCAGTCTTTTTATTGTGATACTCTCTCTCTCTCTCTCTCTCTCTCTCTCCTCTAATCTACGAGTTCTTGTAATTATTTTATTACAGCGTGATAAAATGTTTTCTGATAAAGACTCGGCCTCTCTCTCTCTCTCTCTCTCTCTCTCTCTCTCTCTCTCTCTCTCTCTCTCTCTCTCTCTCTTTCATCTAGCTTTTATTTCTTGTAATGATTTCATTATAGTTTGGTAAAATGCCTCTCTCTCTCTCTCTCTCTCTCTCTCTCTCTCTCTCTCTCTCTTTGGCAACACGGCGGGAGAGAAGAGCCCCGTTTGCTGTGTGCAGTGAGAAAGCGCCGTTCCCACGCGATAGCCTTGCAGATGGAAGCAACTAGAAGGCCCCCCTGGGGTTCGGCGAGGCGGCCAATTCCTGCATTATCTGCTTCTTCCTCGCTTTAGACGATGGAGTTCCCCAAGGAGCGGCTCTGGAGCCTCTTTGCTTTGACCGAAAAGATCTTCTCTTGCTGCAGCTGCTGCTTCTGCTGCAGCAGATGAGAAGACGGGTCACATGATGGCCTCCTACCACGGAGTCCTATCCCCCCCCCCCAAGGATACGTTCTGGTATTTTTTTTTTTTAAGAAGCAGGATATTAGGATAGTAGGATATTCTTAGACAAAGTTTGATCTCCAAGGGTCCTTTGTGTCAGGTTTCTTTGAAGATGGTCTTTATCGATTGTAGTTTCGGGGCTTTCCCTGTGCCAGTGACTCCGAGAGAGAGAGAGAGAGAGAGAGAGAGAGAGAGAGAGAGAGAGAGAGAGAGAGAGAGAGAGAGAGACTATCTATATTAGACCAGGCCAAGCCAAGGATCGTTGCATCTGGTTTCCGTAAATATACAGTAGTCTTTGGAAGTGACAGTCTTGAGAGAGAGAGAGAGAGAGAGAGAGGGAGAGAGAAAGAGAGAGAGAATCTAACACGACCTAACTGGAATGCCCATTTATAGAGCAGAGCTTGAGCAATGAAGCTGGCAGGCATTTTCTCCAGATGCTGAAGTGAAACTTGCAATTTATGCTGTATGCCTCAGTATGCAAACGGTTCCTATTTATAGTACCACACTCGATTATGGCCATGTTACATTTCCATAAAAGAAATCCTATACACACACACACACACACACACACACACACACACACATATATATATATATATATATATATATATATATATATATATATATATATATATATATATATATATATATATATATATATATATATATATACTGTACATACATACATATATATACATATATAATCTTATTCTACATGACATTAGAATCTAATCTCTATTATTATTATTTTTATTATTATTGCCCAGTCATATAAATTCAGCTGACATCACCAAAACAGCCACAGAAAACGGGGATATGAAAGAAAACGGTAAACACAAGACAACGAAAACACGAGATTCAAAACAACATTTATGAAGACATTAAGAAATCAAGGAAGAAGAAGATTAGTACCGATAGCTATGACAGATGGCGCTGACAGCTCCAATGAGTTTTTTCCTACAGGTTAAACACTGATTAATAATCACTCGATTGGAAAAGTGGCACCGACTAATAATATCAGGTACACAGAGAGAGAGAGAGAGAGAGAGAGAGAGAGAGAGAGAGAGAGAGAGAGAGAGAGAGAGAGAGAGAGAAGTATTTTAAACAGTTCTGAGCGTTTAACTAGAAATTACAAAAAAAAAAATTATTAATTCTTCAGAGAGAGAGAGAGAGAGAGAGAGAGACATGGTCAAGTTTTGATCGTACAACTGGAATTAAACAAAGTAAATAATTAAATCTCAAGAGAGAGAGAGAGAGAGAGAGAGAGAGAGAGAGAGAGAGAGAGAGAGAGAGAGAGAGAGAGAGACGCATGGTAGAATTATAGAATCATTGATTATTAAAGAAAGGAAAGAGTAAATTAACAGGAAAAAGTCTCCATAAACAAATTATTTAACGCAAAGATCATTCTCTAAAGGGCGTTGAAATCACCACGAGGGAAATTGCTGTATAAACCTAATAAAAAATTACTATTTAATTCCTATTGGGTATTTCAACTAAACAGAAATCCCTTTTCTTACCGAAAATTTGCGTAACTTTTCCATAATGCCTTCGCGCTCCTGCGCGCCGATGTTTATCGAGGTTGGTTATGGCTACGTAAAGGACCTATGGGAATCACAAAGTCCTTGAAGGAAAGGTTTCTTGGAATGGTTAATGAGATGGCTGTAAGTAAGGATGGAAAAAGAGGTCTGTAAGGAAATTAATAAGTTATGGAGTTTAAGGCTTGAAAAGAAAGCTACAAGAAACTTAATAAATGATGAAAGTAAGGTGAAAGAGAATGTTAAAAAAGAAGGTACTAAATTGTGGAAGTGGGATGTGAAATAGAAGGCACAGACAAGGTTGATGAATGAAAGAAAAAATGCGAATGAAAAAAGTAATAGAGGGTAAATACGAATGAAATAGAAACTTGATGAATAGCAGAAACAGAGGAAAAACAAAGAGAAAATAAAAGTCACTGGGTGATGTAGAGGGAGAAACAGATGTCATTGAGAAAACATGACACAAGACAAAATGAGGTTGGTGCTTCGAGAAATAGATGATTTTCTTTCCAAATCTTCTCTATGATACCTTCATCTCTCCTCTTCCTTCCAACCGTGGCCTAGGCTAACCATATGCACGTTGCTCTCGGGAGAAAACACTATTGGATTTGCATTAAACCTTGTGGTAATGATGATATCAGCGACTATAAACTTCTTATCCTGGGACGACGGTCAAAAGCCTTCTGGGAGAGCAGTCTTCGACGTCCATTGGCCGAACTGGTAGGCGTCTGGACCAATCAGAACAGCCAAGGAAGCTGATGACGCAATTTCACCCAGCTTGCCAGGCCGCCATGGCTGGCGCGAATGTGGCTGACCAATCAGAAGGCAGCTGAAAGCTGCTTCTGAAACGTCCAGGAAGCAGAAGCGCTGGCTGGCTTGTTACAAAATTCTGGATTTCTTTTCCCACGAGATAGCCATCAGGCGACACCCAGAGCTCCATTGGGTTTTATGGGGGAGCTCTCCTTGTTGGGCCTCGGTCGAAAATAGAATATCTAGGTGGTTTTTCATATTTGTTAATGCCTCTTATTGTGTGCGTGCATACCTACATACATAATAAGTGTCTGGCTGCACTTGGAGTTGCCCACGCACTTACCCCGCACGAAACACTTGCTGGGAAAATATAACTCGAGAGGAATGTTGTCCTCGGCTTAATCTGAAGCGTCCATTTAGGAAGGAATCCCACACGCACTCTTTTGAAATAGAAACTTTGAATCCCGTTAAAAATCGACCATAAAATTCTTATGCAAGCGGGATTGAAAAACCTGCTGCCCCATAGTAGAGAGGTGAGGTCTATTTTTGTTGGGGGATTATGAGCTTATGAGCAAACTGGGGGCGTTCTCAGATATCCAAGGGCTAGACTGATTTCTATGGTTAATAATATATATATATATATATATATATATATATATATATATATATATATATATATATATATATATATATATATATATATATATATCTAAATTATATATATATCAAGTCTCTGACAAAGTTGATGAGACATCTGAATGTTACACCTGGCTATGTAAACTTGAAGCTTCGTTACGAAATGAACGTTACACTGCAACACCTGTCAGTGACCAGTCTCTATTCTTACAAAAAGTTTTCGAATTCTCTACCTCCTTTTAACACCTTCCATATATAATAAATGGATTTGGACCCATTTTCTTCCCTCTACTGCTAAAAAGTTTTTGAATTCTCGCACTCCTTTGAACACTTTCCAGTGACTCATTTTCTTCCTTCTACTGCTAAAAAAAAGTTTTGGAAGTTTTTCTAATTTCATCACCTGCCTGTGACTCATTTTCCTCCTTCTACTGCTAAAAAAAAGTTTTGGAAAAAAGTTTTGGAAGTTTTTCTAATTTCAACACCTGCCTGTCACCCATTTCCCTCCTACTGCTAAAAAAGTTTTGAAAGTCTCTTCCCATTTTAACGTCTGCCGGTGACCCATTTTCTTCCTCCTACTGCAAAAAAAAGTTTTGGAATTCTCTTCCCTATTTTAACCCCTGCCAATGACCCATTTCCTTCCTTCTACTAATATAAAAATGTTTGAATTCTCCTCCTGTTTATGTCTTCCTGACTAATATAATCTTCATTCCTTGAAAAGGAAGAAAGAGCCTATCATTCAGTCGCGTCCAAGCCATGTACCTCTTCTTACCTATTCATTCTCGTTTTTCTAATGACCTGAACCAGAAAAGGCCAATTGCTTTCTCATGCCACCGGCCTTTGCTTCTTCAAGAAACAACTGACCTATCAATATCCAGTGCTTTCCGTTCCTTTTTGCAAAGGAGCCCCAAACGACCTCCGCTTCGTCAAAGTCAGCTCTGAAAGGACATTTTGAAAGGAGGGAGCGGAGCGAGAAGACACAGTGAAAAGATAAGTTTATCGTGAAGTTTCCACTGAATGGCCTACATTATGTTGTTATTGGCGGATAACAAAAAATAATTCGAAAGTCATAACATCTGCGCGACAGTTGTATGTATGAAATATACATGATATTCGAAGTACAAATCACATTAGCCGAGTACTTCGAACCACATTAGCCGAGTATATAAATGTACGTATTTGTTCTGGTGTATTAAATATGAATGAAATATGTTAATATACAAAACTAATTTTCATCCTTGTAAAATGAGAAAATACCTGATATTCTGCTTCTCTTCTCTTTGGTAATCCGTATATGTTATATAGCAACAAGTAAACATTTCTCGTATATCTAAGTATTGTTTCAAAAGCATCATGACATGAGTATCACCATCGTGGATGCTCACGAGGGAGAGAGAGAGAGAGAGAGAGAGAGAGAGAGAGAGAGAGAGAGAGAGAGAGAGAGAGAGAGAGAGAGAGAGAGAGAGAGAGATGCTGACTCAAGTGTATGAAAGATTAATCTTTCATGACCCAATACGCAAAAATCAGCCACAGCGCAATATTTTTTGTAATTTTTATTATTTCTGTTATTATTTGTGAGATATTTCTTCTTGGAATTTTAGAAAAGAGGATACGAATCGACGCTGTGTTGACTCAAGAATGAAGTACGAACTTAAATGAGAAAGACTCTGGAACATTTCTTGCGTTCCTTCCTATCAAAGTAGGTGATGAGACTCTGTCATTCTGTGCCCATTTCTCGACCTTATTTCGTGAAGGTTAAAACTAATTCCGTAGACGCTTTAATACCAGTCTTCTGAAAGTAACACAAGGAACATCTGTGTATCACTTTTCTCAAAGTCGTGACAAGCCTTTAAGAGAATGTAATTTCTACCAGATTTCAAGCTCTCAGGTTCTGAGAACTGAGCTGAAATGATTGCCTTGTAACCTTTCCTTATTAGGGCAACTGTTTTGATACATGTATTATTCGGAGGAGGGGAGACAGTATTAGTAGCCGTCTCCAATAGCTTACAAAAGTCCTTTTAAAGGCGAATCATAAGAAATGGAATCTTCCTGACTGATACATCAGGAAGAGAGTGATGGTAGCTTCTACTAAGAGCTTCCAAAAGTGCTTTTAAAGGCGATTTATAAAAAAAAAATTATCATTATTGATACATGGGAAAGAGAGTGAAGTAGTGTGTACTGGCAGCTTCAAAAAAAAAAAAAAAGGATTTTCCATTATTGATACATGGGAAAAAGAATGATGGCAGCTTCTAAAAACTGCTTCCAAAAGTGCTTTTAAAGGCGAATTATTAAAACAAGAATTTCCATTACTGATACATAAGAAAGAGAGCGATGGTAGCTTCTACAAACAGCTTCTAAAAGTACTTTTAAAGGGGAATTATAAAAAAATCTCCCAAAAGTGCTTTCAAAGGCGAATAATTATATAAAAGAGGGAATCATAAAAATGTGTATAAGAATGGTAAAAAAGGGAATTTTCATTATTGATACATGGGAAAGAGAGAGATGGTAGCTTCTATTAGCAGCTTCCAAAAGTGCTTTCAGGGCGAATAATAATAAAAAGGATTTTCAATCGGATGCTTTTGAAAGAGAGCGATGGTAGCTTCCGACAACAGCTTTCAAAAGTGCTTTTAATGCCAAACAGAAAAAGTCTATTACTATATATGTGAATGAAACAGGCCACAACTTCCAAATGACTTTCAAAGCCACTAAGAAAACGAAAAGAGCTGAATTGACAGTTTCTTTCTCAGGTGTGAAAACAAAATACAAAAAATTCCCGTCACTTGGTCGGTTTCTCGAGAGATGGCGTCATTCTTAAGCCATGGATTATACCAGCCATAGCAGAAATGGCACCATAAACCCTTTCCATAAATCCCATGATGGCACCCAACTGTACAGTTCATTATACAGCCTTGGCTTCTATGAGGC
>NC_089789.1:13949114-13954114 GCF_040412425.1 Macrobrachium rosenbergii | reverse complement strand
TTTAAAAAAGATTGTGAGAAAGCGGGGTGTAAGAAAGTGGAATGTAACAGAGTGGGAAGAAAGTGCGATGTAAGAAAAAGCATGTGAGAAAGAATGTAAGAGAGCTGAATTTAAGAAAGTGGGATGTGAGAAAGAATTTAAGAAGTGGGATATAAGAGAGAGGAATTTAAGAAAGTGGGATGTGAGAAAGAACGTAAGAGGCTAGGATGTAAGAGAGTCGAATGTAAGAAAGTATGATGTGAGAAAGAATGTAAGAGAATAGGATGTAAAAGAGTGGAAATGTAAGAAAGCGGGTTGTGAGGAAGAATGTAAGAGACTAGGATGTAAAAGAGTAGAATGTAAGAAAGTGGGATGTGAGAAAGAATGTAAGAGAATAGGATGTAAGAGAGTGGAATGTAAGAAAGTGGGATGTGAGAAAGAATGTAAGAGACTAGGATGTAAAAGAGTGGAATGTAAGAAAGTGGGATGTGAGAAAGAATGTAAGAGACTAGGATGTAAAAGAGTGGAATGTAAGAAAGGGGGATGTGAGAAACAATGTAAGAGAATAGGATGTAAGAGAGTGGAATGTAAGAAAGTGGGATGTGAGGAAGAATGTAAGAGACTAGGATGTAAAAGAGTGGAATGTAAGAAAGTGTGATGTGAGATAGAATGTAAGAGACTAGGATGTAAAAGAGTGGAATGTAAGAAAGCGGAGTGTGAGGAAGAAAGTAAGAGACTAAGATGTAAAAGAGTGGAATATAAGAAAGGGGGATGTGAGAAAGAATGTAAGGGACTAGGGTGTAAAAGAGTGGAATGTAAGAAAGTGGGATGTGAGAAAGAATGTAAGAGACTAGGATGTAAAAGAGTGGAATGTAAGAAAGTGGGATGTGAGAAAGAATGTAAGAGACTAGGATGTAAAAGAGTGGAATGTAAGAAAGTGGGATGTGAGAAAGAATGTAAGAGACTAGGATGTAAAAGAGTGGAATGTAAGAAAGTGGGATGTGAGAAAGAATGTAAGAGACTAGGATGTAAAAGAGTGGAATGTAAGAAAGCGGGGTGTGAGAAAGAATGTAAGAGAATAGGATGTAAGAGAGTGGAATGTAAGAAAGTGGGATGTGAGAAAAAATGTAAGAGAATAGGATGTAAGAGAGTGGAATGTAAGAAAGTGGGATGTGAGAAAGAATATAAGAGACTAGGATGTAAAAGAGTGGAATGTAAGAAAGCGGGGTGTGATGAAGAATGTAAGAGACTAGGATGTAAAAGAGTGGAATGTAAGAAAGTGTGATGTGAGAAAGAATGTAAGAGACTAGGATGTAAAAGAGTGGAATGTGAGAAAGCGGGGTGTGAGGAAGAATGTAAGAGACTAGGATGTAAAAGAGTGGAATGTAAGAAAGTGGGATGTGAGAAAGAATGTAAGAGACTAGGATGTAAAAGAGTGCAATGTAAGAAAGTGGGATGTGAGAAAGAATGTAAGAGACTAGGATGTAAAAGAGTGGAATGTAAGAAAGTGGGATGTGAGAAAGAATGTAAGAGACTAGGATGTAAAAGAGTGGAATGTAAGAAAGTGGGATGTCAGAAAGAATGTAAGAGACTAGGATGTAAAAAAGTGGAATGTAAGAAAGTGGGATGTGAGAAAGAATGTAAGAGAGTTGGATATAAGAGAGTGGAATGTAGGAAAGTGGGATGCGAGAAAGAATGTAAGAGAGTGGGATATAAGAGAGTGGAATGTAAGAAAGCAGAATGTGAGAAAGAACGTAAGAGAGTAGGATGTAAGAGAGCTGGATGTAAGAAAGTGGAATGTTAAAAAGAATGTTAAGAGAGAGGGATGTAAGAGAGTGGAACATAAGAAAGTGGGATGTGAGAAGGAATGTAAGAGCTGAATGTCAGAAAGTTGGATGTGAGAAAGAATTTAAGAGAGTGGGATATAAGAGAGCTGAATTTAAGAAAGTGAAATGGTAAAAAGAATGTAAGAGAGTGGGATAGTGGGATGGAAGAAAGTGGAATTTAAGAAAGAAAGTAAGAAAGTGGGGTGTGAGAAAGAATGTAAGAAAGTGGGATGTGAGAATGAACGTAAGAAAGTGGAATGTAAGAGAGTGGGATGCAAGAAAGAATGTAAGATGGTAGGATGGAAGAGAGTGGAATTTAAGAAAGAATATAAGAAGGTAAGCAAGTAGGATGGAAGAAAGTAGAATTTAAGAAAGAATATAAGAAAGTGGGAAGGAAGAAAGTAGAATTTAAGAAAGAATGTAAGAAAGTGGGATGAAAGAAAAAGGCATTTATGAAAGAATGTACGAATAATGAATTTCACGTTTATACTATCTGTCCTCCAGCCCGGGTCCAGCCTCTCTTGCCACTGGCCTCTACAGAAGTTTTAAGAATGACGTAATCTTGGTCCAAGTTTCTGGACGGTACGTACCGTCCATAGGATCATTTTACAGTACAAGTAGTACCCAAGTGGACACATGAAGAGACAAACGGCTATCCATTACTATTCAGCAAAAGGTCCATTTTCTTCTTCTTCTTATCATTTTTGACGGTACAGGTAACCCAGTGAACACAAAGATGGAAAGGGTTATATTTACGACTGTCCAAAAAAAAAAAAAGGTCCATTTTCTCATTCCTTCTTCTTCTTCTTCTCATTTTCCTTCTTCTTCTTCTTCTTTTTCTTCTTCTTCTTCTTTTTCTTCTTATCATTTTTGACGGTACAGGTAACCCAGTGAACACAAAGATGGAAAGGGTTATATCTACGACTGTCCAAAAAAAAATAGAGGTCCATTTTCTCATTCCTTCTTCTTCTTCTCCTCATTTTCCTTCTTCTTCTTCTTTTTCTTCTTCTTCTTCTTTTTCTTCTTCTTATCATTTTTGACGGTACAGGTAACCCAGTGAACACAAAGATGGAAAGGGTTATATCTACGACTGTCCAAAAAAAAAAAAAGAGAGGTCCATTTTCTCGTTCCTTCTTCTTCTTCTCCTCATTTTCCTTCTTCTTCTTCTTCTTCCCACGACGCGACCGGATCTCAGGTTTCTTATCCAGTTTGTGTATCCCGATGATCTACTTTCCCAAGGGAGAGACGGACGCTGCTATTGCTCCTCCTGCTGTAGATGGATAGCGAGTTTGAGCGCGCGTGCGCATCACATTGAGGGTGGGTCCACACTACATGTTGGCCACATGTCGCATACATGTCACAGACATGTTGAAGACAAATCAGCGACAGTTGGTGGGCGACGAATCTCTGAGTCGATGTTGGATAAACGTATGAAGCTTTGGTTAGGATTATCGATAAATCGTGGACTTGTGTATGCAACATGTTTGTGATGTGTTTGCGGTAAGTTACCGACCGGACATGTGTTTATGACATGCTTTACTGTAATGTGGACGTACCCTTAGGTGCACAGACTGATGGACAGACAGGCGGACAACAGACAAAAAACAAAATTGACAGGGAAAGACTATTATTACCAGTGAGCTATTAACCTGCGTATGCAACTTGTTTGTGACGTGTTAACGGTAATTTATCGACCACACGTGTTAATGACATGCATTTCTGTAATGTGGACGAACTCTTAGACGCACAGACTAACATACAGACTGACAACAGACAAGACAAACAAAGAAAGAATGTTGTCTATTGAAGTCGTATACAGATCGAATTGTGTATGCAACTTGTTTGTAGTATGTGTGCAATAAATTATCGACAAGTGTTGATGACTTGTTTTGCTGTTATGTGAACACATGCTTAGACACACAGATTGACAGACAGACAGCCAAACAACAGACAAAACAAACAAAGAAAAAATGTTATATTTATTGAAGTATGCATATCGAATTGAAGTGTGTGTGATTTCGTATGTTGTCCTTAAACCTGCGGACACACACGCACACACATACGTGTGCATGTGTGTGTAAATCAAGTACACACACGAGCACACACACACACACACACTCACAAGTTTGCATTATATAAGGAAATCGGTCTGAAATAAACGAAAAAAAAAAAGAGCGCAGGACATTCCTTCCGTCGACAGGGCCGACCAAAGATCAGGTATCGAATCGAGTTTATGATAATGTAACTCGATCTCGGAGGCGTTTTTTATCATTATTCACATCATCTCGACGTAGGGACTTTTTATTTACGTCCTTAATAGATCTGTAATGATATTCGACCCAGGTGCGGTTTGGGAAGAAGAGCGGTGGACGATTTTCGAAAGGGAAGCGCTGTCTATCTATCTTATATAGAGTATGTGCTCGGGTATCTGTGGATGTTGGTGGTGTAACTTTTAGGTCTATGAGTTCCGTGTGGCTTTTTTTTGAAGTTGTTTCTTGTATATGGAATGTTTTCTTGATTTTATTGTGATTGTTGCATTATTCTGTGCTGCTGTGAAAGTTAGTTGGTTTCAGTCCTCCCACAGGCTATTGCCTCTCGGGCGGACGTCAGCCGGGTAACCCCAACCCCCCACCACATCGTCACTCATGGCAGTAACCATCCGGTAGACAGTCTCACTATCTGCCTCTTCACGGGGAGCAAACGCTGGTCCCCGAGATTACGAGGCTAACACGTTACCAACTGTACTAGCCAGACGGTAAATACTTCAAGGAAAGGGAAACGCCATCTATCTTTAGTCTTTGTTCAAATCTGTGGATTTTGGCAGCGTTCGTACGAGTAGTAGGTCTATGGTTGTCCGTGAGACTTTTTTGTTGTTTTGTGTGTATGGGATCTTTTCCTGATTCTCCTGTGAGTTCTACATTATTCTGTGCACCTGTGAGGCAAATATATTAGTTATATTTAATTCAAATACTCAATATCTTTCGTGTTTAGGCTAGATACGATACAAAAATGAGTACCAACAATGTTTCACAGGCTCTGAGAAGGACATTCAAATATTTTGAGTTGTTTAGTACGCGTACGCTATTTTCCACATTTTACAGTAATCTATGCATGATTCTGCAGTTTTGTGAGGCAAATATATAAGTTACTTTATTCAAATACTCGGCATTTTCCGTATCTATGCTAGATACAGCA
>NC_089789.1:13894114-13944114 GCF_040412425.1 Macrobrachium rosenbergii | reverse complement strand
CATTCAAACGACCTGACCTGATGCCAGCCGGGTGCTCGTTGATGTTGGTTTTCTTGCACCCCGCAAACATCCCACCACCCCTCACACACAAACACACGCGCCTCACACCTCATCTCTCTCTCCCCAAGGTAGAATGTCATTCTCCACAAACCCCAAAGAATGCAAAGAGTGGAACCATTCTATAGTAAATGTTCTCTCTCTCTCTCTCTCTCTCTCTCTCTCTCTCTCTCTCTCTCTCTCTCTCTCTCTCTCTCTCTCCACTTCTGGTAGAGTAATGAAATACTGGATTTTGTTTGTGAAATTCAGTTATCAGATTATTTTACCTAGATGTACACAAATACAAACATATGTACACATATTTATATAATACAGTTACACACACACACACACACACATATATATATATATATATATATATATATATATATATATATATATATATATATATTTATATATATATACATATATATACATATATATATATATGTATATATATACTTATTTATTTATATATACATACATAACACATATGTATGTATATAGTCATTTTATATATATATATATATATATATATATATATATATATATATATATATATATATACATGCAGTGTTATAAGAGAGAGAGAGAGAGAGAGAGAGAGAGAGAGAGAGAGAGAGAGAGAGAGAGAGAGAGAGAGAGAGAGCGCTACTGGTTACAAGTGTAGGGGGGAAATAAGTTATTGTCATGCTACTCAGCTACCTATTAACCTCAAAAAAGTTGCCAGTTGTGCTTTTTTATCGTGTGAATATATTTCTACACAGAAATTCTTTTGTTATCTTCTTCCTATACTAAATCACTAGAAATGTCTTTTATAGAATTCTCTGATGATGTATTTCTCAGTGAATGTGTTTCTCTCTTTGTGAATGTATTTATGGAATGTATTTGGTTTTTTGGATTTTTCATAATATATATTACGAAATGTGTGGATTCGAATTTGGATATGCTTATGTTAAAATATGTTTTTGATATAATTATTTCTTCAAACTAGTGACTACCTAACTTATTTCAATGGAAAGGTAATTATTATTATTATACAATTACATGCAATTTTAATACATAAAATGCAGAGGCTTCAATTATTTTAAAAGCCACGAATGAACATATATTATTTTTACGAAAAAGAATTAATATGTTCATTTAATATTACCCTCTGAATGACAGGTATATTATACTCAGGTACAAAATAACTTATATTTCGATGCACATTTTGTTTGTTCCGTGAACAAAATATATACATTTTGTTCTAGGTTGTCAAAGAACCTTAAAAAACAATAATCTTCAACATTTTTGGCCTTCATGACATCAGGTTCAACTTCCACGATAATCAAGCATCATTCAGGTAACTGATCCTGTTGTTAGGTACAGCTGGGAAGACACTATATGAGCAAAATGTCTCCATAACATACAAACTTGATTAATGAATCAGATTTAATAAAATATTGATATCAGAATTAATCTATATCCACCCCTGGACTGACAGGGGACTGAATATCAAGCACAGAATGGCGTCACAAAAGCACTGGTCATTGACGCCCTACATATGCCTATACAGCATCAAAAACTACAACGTGACAGTCGATGCTTTGGAAGATGGACAGTAAAAACCATTCGATCCTGCTGAGGAGATCAAGTTGCACTCACCTCATGAGCAGTACAGCTCGACGGAGCTATTCAAGGACCTTGTGGAACTGATACTGATACTGACGACCATTAATGACCCGTAACCTCGGGGTATTTAATACCCAGGTCGTACCCAAGGTTTGATGAGATTCCCCAATGCCAACTGGTCACGGAACAGGGGACATTTAACTTCGTGTTGTGAGTTCCTTGTGGTGGGATTTCGTTTTTAAGTTTTAATTAGCCAATAAAGTAAGTCTAGGTTTTGTAGGAAATACTTGGGGAAATTGTTTGCAATTTATTATTAAGTCGAAAGTTTGTAGGAAATAGTTGGGAAAATTGTTTGGTATTTTATTGTTGGTCAATAAAGCAAGTCGATGTTTTGTTTTGTAAGATATACACGCAATACAGAGATTTTGAGACTCAATCTCAACGTAAGTATCAGGTAAGGTGAGTTTGTAGGGAGTTTTATTTGGCTACGACTAAAATGTGAAATAGTTTCCCTAGTGCAGTCGTAGTATCTTCTGATCTGCTATTAAATATATGAGCTAAGAGCAAATTCATTCCTGCTCTCTGCTGCTGACGTCTCTTAAATTCCAGGTGTACTTCAAGCGAAGGTGCAGCGTATTACTACCCCACGACTATTCTCCTTGCATTTTAATACATTCTTTATATATTTATTATTTATTTCTTCTTTTTTAAAAGCGAGATCTGTTTTTTCTGTGTTTCCCTTTACCTCCTCTTACTTCTTCATCATGAACACCATAATATTCTTTGGAAGCTTGAATTTCAAGTCAGTGGCCCCTGTGGGCTTGTTCCATATGATTAGGGTTCATCTTCTGAATAATAATAATAATAATAATAATAATAATAATAATAATAATAATAATAATAATAATAATAATAATAATAATATCGGTTTTTTATTCTCTTATACCTATCTATTTATCACACTTTCCTGTAAGTTGTCTGTCTCTACAGGCTGATTTCCCTATGGAGCCCTCTTGCATTTATTAAAGTCTGTTGGCTCTGTTCATAAGAGTTTTCAGCTGAAGATTTAAAGAATGAAAGAAAGAGTCTGCTATACTAACTACTGTATTTTTATAAACGCGGTTACACTCCTTCACTGAATGAGAATTCCCATTTCAACATGAACGGTTGGTTTCGAAAGCGTGGAACGGTTATTGCATATTACTCTCGATAATACATCTCAAATAGGTACAGTAACCTTCATCCTTGCCTTCCGAATTCTATTCTAAATATTCTGTGAGGTTTTGAACATGAAAACCCTATTTTCACTAACCAATTTTATTTGGATACTGAAAATAAATTTCAGTGTTCCAAAAACGTCAGCTTAAGACGCACAATAAAAGCAAGATCACCTATGCCTGCGAGCATTATTGAGAGTTATATTAAATAATATTTTCACTGTCTTATGACGCTGAATTATTTTGATTTATTGTGAATTATTTTCTTTCATTCAACGCAAGATGGTCACCACGTTTGCAAAAAATAGCCAACAGCAGCAGCGGTCTCTCCATACATAAGACTTAGATAAAAAAAAATACCTATTTCAAGTATTTTCTGCAAAACTTCGACTTAACAGTAAATTGCAAACAATTTTCCCAAGTATTTCTGTTTACAAGCGACAAAAAAAAAAAAAAAAAAAATTATACCAGCGAATTTACAAGAAACTGATTCGACTGACGGGAATAAATTATTATCCAGATATACTGATTCGTCTTATAATAAATTTAACTTGCGGAAACTGAAGTGGAAAATATTTGTTGGGATTTAGGCTTCGTTGCCCACTAATACAAAAACCCATAAACCTTGCAATGACCATATTAGATCAAAAAAATTATTCGAGCTCGCGCGAGAGAGAGAGAAAGAGAGAGTCAGTCTTAATCTCCTTACGACGGCAAGAAATAATCACCGATATACAACAGGAATGAGAGAGAGAGAGAGAGAGAGAGAGAGAGAGAGAGAGAGAGAGAGAGAGAGAGAGAGAGAGAGAGAGAGTCTAAAATCTTCTTATGGAGCCTGCAATCAATCACTGATATACAACGAGAGAGAGAGAGAGAGAGAGAGTCTAAAATCTTCTTATGGCCGCTGCAATCAATCACTGATATACAACGAGAGAGAGAGAGAGAGAGAGAGAGAGAGAGAGAGAGAGAGAGAGAGAGAGAGAGAGAGAGAGAGAGAGAGAAATCTAAAATCTTCTTTTGGCGGCTGCAATCAATCACTGATATACAAGAGAGAGAGAGAGAGAGAGAGAGAGAGAGAGAGAGAGAGAGAGAGAGAGAGAGAGAGAGAGAGTCACGTTTCGATCACAGAGGATCTGACAATCACATGTCATTGGCTGTGATCTCAAACCAAGGAATTCACCTGCGGTTGCTTTAAGGAATCAGTGCTAAGATGTTTCTTTCTAAAATTAGCCAGTTTCTTTTTGACGTCAGGATAAAGACTTACAGTAGAAGAGGACGAAATGATTTTAGTCACGTCCTGTTACAAAGTTTTGTGCATTAAAATTATTTCATTCAAATCTAATACATATATGTTTTCTGTCTATTAACTCATAGAAAATGCTTCCCGTTATAAATCTTATATATTTATAGGATTTCAGTCACGTCTAATGCAGTATGGGTGTTTCCTATCCATTAACTTACAAAAATAGAAATCTTCCTGTTACAATGATTTTTGTATTTAAAGGATTTCCGTAACGTCTAATGTATTTTGAGTGTATTTCATATCAGTTAACTTAAAAAAATCTCTTCCTGTTACAAATTTTACGTATTTATTTGTTTATTCATTTCACTGATAACGAATGAGTATATTTTATAGACACTGCTTGAAAGGCAACACTCTTATATGTTATAATTTTTTAACTTTTAGAATTGACGTCTCGTTCAGGTAGCATACATGCGTAGGAAATAATTCTAATTGAATACATAAACTGATCTATTTCAGCATCAATATTTTATCTTTATTTTACTTTTAAAAAATTCAAAATATTTTTAGTGTCCTTTCTGAGGAGGTGATTCAAACGTCAAATATGTGTAAGATTAGACGGTTCGCCCTCCACGTTATCTGATGGGATAATCTGAGGTAGCCTTTGGCATAATTTCGCCTTCATTACAAATCCAATAATTTAATTCTCTATTTGGAGTAATTTGAATACAAAATTTAGGCCTAAGGCCAAGCGCTGGGAACTTATGAGGTCAATCAGCCCTGAAAATAATGTTGGAACAATTGTTAGAAAAGGGTTGAGGAAAGTAAGATGGAAGAAAGAGAATATGCACAGAGGTACAGCAAAAGGAATGAAAGGGGTTGCAGTAGCTAGGGGCCGAAGGAACGCTGACGGCACTACAACGTGTGACATTTAGATAATGGTAAAGAATCACGTCCAAAGCATATGTATATATATATACATATAAATATATATATATATATATATATATATATATATATATATATATATATATATATATATATATATATATATATATATATATATACATATACATATATATATATATATATATATATATATATATATATATATATATATATACATATACTTTGTGAGCATTACATGTAAAGACGTTCTTTGTATGTATGATTTTATAACCATTGTAAGGAACTGCACCCAAAGTATATGTGATTTCATGAGTAACATATGAAGTATGATTGATGTTATTTACGCACGTATGTACCTGGACAGGTACATACTTGCAGGTACATAAGTGCAGGTAGATGCAGGTACTAATGGAATGCATTCTACCCACTTCAATACTATGCTTCTGCAATGAGCAAATTCTACCTATTGAAGATTAACACATTCTTATCATTCTTAGCTTATGCCAAGTCAACTGGCCTAGAAATGAACGACGATTTCCTAGCTGAGAGTATTCTTAGAGAGAGAGAGAGAGAGAGAGAGAGAGAGAGAGAGAGAGAGAGAGAGAGAGAGAGAGAGAGAGAGAGAATTATATTTTTCCCTTGTTTTCGAAAGAGAGCGAGAGAGAAAGGCTATAATTTGTGTCCCTGTTTGAGAAACAGAGAACATATAGTTTGAGTCCTTTTGAGAGAGAGAGAGAGAGAGAGAGAGAGAGAGAGAGAGAGAGAGAGAGAGAGAGAGAAATTCTATTTTCCCTTGTTTCTGAAATAGAGTTAGAGAGAAAATATAGTTTGAGTCCTTTTGAGAGAGAGAGAGAGAGAGAGAGAGAGAGAGAGAGAGAGAGAGAGAGAGAGAGAGAGAGAGAGAGAAATTCTACGTTCTCCTTGTTTCTGAAAGAGAGTTAGAGAGAAAATATAGTTTGAGTCCTTTTTTCTATAGAGAGAGAGAGAGAGAGAGAGAGAGAGAGAGAGAGAGAGAGAGAGAGAGAGAGAGAGGCAAACGGCAACATTTCCTATTCATTGGCTTCTTCGACAGCAGCACCAGCAGCAGCAGCAGCGTCTGGTAATACTCTCTCTCGCGGTGGTACGACGGTCATTTGAGCTTGTCAAACTGGAGTTGTGTAGCTTAGTTCTCAAATTTCAACAGTATTTAGATCAGGTGTAGTCGGTAGTCGGGTTGGGGGGTGGGGGGTGGGGAGGTACGAATAGACCACATCCACCGCCAAGCAGAGTGAGGGACGATTCGTCCCCATTCGTACCCTGTTCCAGCTCGTCAACCTCGATTTTGGTTCATTTTTCGCGTTTCTTTACTTTTTTTTATTTATTCTGCTTGCGTGAAAGAAAGAAATGTTCTTGTAAGGTGTTTTAAGACGGGAACAATGAATTGGCATGTTATCAGAGCGGCCGATCTTTTCTAAAGAGTTGTTACTTTTTATTCTGTGTGTGTGTGTGTGTGTGTGTGTGTGTGTGTGTGTGTATGTGTGTGTGCAAGATTTGATGAGGAAGTTATTCATGTAAGGGAACGTACAGAGAACTTGTATGAGGGAGGTTACCTGTCTTTTAATTAACAAAAAAAAATGTCCTTTCATATAAAATCTGCATCGTCATTTCAATGTTTAACAGTATAGGCTTTCATGCAGTCGTGGTATCTTCAATACCCCTGCAAAGGAAAGCTTCCAAATCTTGTTCAAATCTTAGATATTTTGAATCTGGTTCCTCCTTTTACTAAATAACTATAATCTGTCCTTTAATTAAAAAAAAAGTCCTTTCAAATAAAATCTGCATCATTATTTCAGTGTTTATCAGAGACTTTCATACAATCTTGGAAAACTTTTAAATCTTATTCACGTGTTAGGTAATATGAATCTGATTTGGTCCACAGTTGTTGGTTACTTTTTTCGCTGAATATTATTATTTTTCGTTTTATGCAGATGGAATGAAAAATAAAAGTATTTATAATTATGTTAACAGATTGTTTTCCTTACGTGATGAAAAATTCGTCTCTTATTTTTAACGTTTAATGTTTTTAATGGCTTATGGCTGAAGAATTCATGAATGATTTAAAAAGCTATATTCTTTAACCTTGGTTATCCAGGAAGGCAGCCAAAAAAAAAACTAATATTAATGAAAAATGAATCAGGGACTAACGAAAGAAAATTGGAATTAAACTGCAAAGTACTGAAATGATTTCGTTATTTTTTAATCAGAAATACTTTCCAAGCTTGTTCGGGACTAACTGGAGAAAAGAAAGAGGATTTATTCTTTTTTTTTAAAACAATTCCATTTTTCAATCCCTACTGAAAATTCGACTAGGAACTGAATATGTAATTTAGTTCAGACGTGCGCTTTACTAAAAGAATTCTTCAATTTCATTTTTCCAGTTCTATTGTCAAGTAATGTCTCTCAGATTCAACTATGAACTGAATAAAGAACTGCTAAAATACTGATTCCACATTGGAGTGTACTAAAATAATGTTTAACCTTTCTTTTGAACGACTAATGTCTCTTAAATCATATTAAGAACTGCACGGAGAACTGCTAAGAATATCTTTCAGAGCCCATGGCGCTGAAATATATAGTTTATTTAATTCCTTTTATAAGGAATACCTACCTTATTTTATAATTAAATGTTTAGAGGGTCTGTGAACTTTATTAAAATCAAAAGAAAGGAGTCCTGAAATAATTTTCATCATTCTCTAGGGCAGCAACGCTATTTAAATTGTGAAGCAAACTTCCAGAATAATTGCTAACTTGATCAATGCAAATTTGCTGCGTCCTGGAAAAAGAACCGTTTCCAATTCTGTGATCAGTAATTGCCAATTTCCCTTTTTTTGGCCTGTAATGCTTCTCAAATTCATGCTACAGTAATGTTTCTCAAATGCCTGTTAAGTCAAACAAAATGTGCAGAAATAATATCTATCTCCCTATTCCTGCTTGTTAAGTCAAACACTGGAATATGAATTTCTTTCATAACATCTCCCTCCCGCACCTAAAATACTACTGACTTGCCTCTCACCTTTCGGCCGAGTTTTACATTCTTCCTTCGAACGCACTAGACTGGAAGAAGAAGAAACACAGAGAGAGAGAGAGAGAGAGAGAGAGAGAGAGAGAGAGAGAGAGAGAGAGAGAGGGGGTGATGCCTGCGTTTTACTGGATGAAATATCAGACTAATTGTAACCTAGTTTTGTCTGAGGGAGTTGTGTAATTGCCTCTAGGGACATCGAGACGGGTTTACCTCGTCGAGGTCCTCCCATTTAGACTTTAAATGATGGGTGGTTCGTGGTGGTAGGTTCCCGTTTCCCAACATTAGCAGTTATGACTTGGACCATCGAATGGCCCCACTTGTCAATTTTTCACAAGTGGTATTTTAACCGAGATCTTTCATATTATCAATTGATCCCTGATCCCCTTTTCCTGCCGAGAGAGAGCAACCAGATCTGCTGAACAGCGGCACCAATACGCAGTAAATGTGCCTTGTTGTCGAACATCTCAGTTCCAGAGGGCCTTCATTTCTCACACCGTTGGAGTATGGCACAGTCTCCCTACTGAGGATATTGTGCAACTGGAACCTTCAAAGTTCAAGCGAAGATGCAATGCATTCGTATCATTGAGTAATTCTCCTTGTATTTTATAATTCACTTACATTTTTATCTGTTTATTTATTAATTTCTTAATTTATTTTTTTTCTTTTTTATTGACTGGTCTATTCTTTCTGGGTTTCCTATTGTCTTCTGTTAACGCTTTCAAATGAATACCACATTCTTTAGCAGCTTGAATTTCAAGTCAATTGCCCTTATGGGCTTGTTCCATATGGATAGGGTTTATCTTCTGATTAACAATAATAATGATAATAATAATCATCATCATCATGAGATATTACTCTCTCGTATCATATTTTTTCACTCCTCTCCTCCCAAGTTGTGACACAGAGCAGCAGACTGAAACCACGCGTATAATTCAAAAACTCAAAAAAAAAAAAAAAGCGAGGAAGTTAAAGAGTACCACATTCTAGAATTGAATGGCATGACGGGCTCTTAAATTTTAGAAGAGGGTTGGGACGTCCAAGTAAGCTCCCATAATAACCCGTGAGGTTGTAACAACTTGAAGAGATTTAAAAGTGGGCTGTTATTAGTTATATACTGATGTTATTTTTGCTATAGTAAATTCTCCTACTGATTAGAGATTTCAGCCAATAGTCAATGTTCTTAAACTTATCTATTCAGTTAAAATAATGACTAGGTCAGCGGAATTTTGAGTTAAACTGCACAGTTTCTTGTCTACAACAGTAAGTGAATTATTGTCGAGGAAATTAATGATTACAGATGATTAACGGCTGTAGTTATAAGTCTGTGGTTTGTTACGTAAGAATTAATAAGTTTTTTTTGCAGAAATTCTGTGAAATGTTGAGGAGAAACGAGTTTTCGTTTTGTGGAATAAAATGTTCCAGTGGAAACCATAATATTACAGAGACTATCAGTAACATTAACAAGAATCTGTGAGTTTGCTGATTCCATCAAAATATACTACAGTATTTCCTTTATTTATATAAGGTAACTTTTACACGTCGTTTGTGATTTAATAATAATAATAATAATAATAATAATAATAATAATAATAATAATAATAATAATAATAATAATAATAATTATTATTATTATTATTATTATTATTATTATTATTATTATTATTATTATTATTATTCAGAAGATGAACACTACTCATGTGGAACAAGCCCACCACAGGGGCTATTGACTTGGAAATCAAGCTTCCCAAGAATATTATGGTGTTCATTAGAAAGAAGTAACAGAAGGGAATAGGAAATGCAGAACGAAGAGATTAGATATCAGAAAAAATACCAAATCAGTAAAATAAATAAAAACATAAGCAAATGATCAAAATACAAGGAGAATTGTTTTAGGATAGTAATGCATTGCATCTCCCTTTGAACTTTTGAAGTTCCAATTGCACGACATCCTCAGTAGGGAGACTATTCCACAGTCCAACGGTGTGAGGAATAAAGGTCCTCTGGAACTTTGGAGAAGTTCGACAGCGAAGCACTGAGGATGACTGCTATTATTAGGAAGAAGCGGATCCTCTCCTAAACATGTCCTGTGAAACAGGATGGCTGCAAGATTCGAGCTGATTTTAAATGGGCTCTTCGCAATTTTCCTTATATTTCTTTTCTCTTCTGTGTTAATATTAGTCAATAATTAACCAATGTTCCCACGATGGGAGAGAGAAATACATCAAAAGCGTGTGTACAGTGGTTATTATTATTATTTTTATTATTATTAACCAAATTGTAGAACACATTGTTATAATAATAATAATAATAATAATAATAATAATAATAATAATAATAATAATAATAATATTATTATTATTATTATTATTATTATTATTATTATTATTATTATTATTATTATTATTATTATTAACCAAATTTTAAAGGATATTCGTAGCTCCGAAAATAAAGTAGGAAGAAAATATCTAAATTCAGGTTCTTTCAGATCAAGATACTGATACGATCTATTCGAAGTTTTATATTTTTATAAACCTGAGCCATAAACCACCCTTAAGAGTCTTCTTCTCTGGTGAATAAGCCTCTCTCTCTCTCTCTCTCTCTCTCTCTCTCTCTCTCTCTCTCTCTCTCTCTCTCTCTCTCTCTCTCTCTCTCTCATTGATTTTATAAGATTCCAAGAAGAAAATGTTCTTCCCAGGTGAATAAGCTCCTCCCCCATCTCTCTCTCTCTCTCTCTCTCTCTCTCTCTCTCTCTCTCTCTCTCTCTCTCTCTCTCAGCTTTTGGCTTAGGAGATCCCTTGGAAAGAAGATTTTTCTTCTATTATTCATATGTCTATGCCCTGGCCTCAATAACATACTCTTCTAATTTATTTGTATGCATTACATAACTGGTTTACTGTTTACAAATATTTAAAAAACAAACTAAAAGCTTTGATTTATAATAATTTTCTTACATTTTTTCCCACGTATTAATTAATTTATTATTGTTTTATTTTCCAATAACCGACCTCTTTTTTCTGTATTTCCTATTACCCTCTGTTACTTATTTCAAATGAATACCATAAAATTCTTTGGAAGCATGAATTTCAAGTCAATAGCCCTGTCGGCTTGATCTATAATAATATGGTTTATCGTCTGAATAATAATAATAATAATAATAATAATAATAATAATAATAATAATAATAATAATAATAATAGTCTTTGGAAGCTTGAATATCAAGTCAGTGGCCCTTGTGGGCTTGTTCTATATGAATATAGTTCAGCTTCTGAATAATAATAATAATAATAATAATAATAATAATAATAATAATAACGATTATTATGCAAATCAGCAAAGAGTTCCCCAACCCCCTCTCTTCAAAAGAACGGTTCAGTTCGCATGCTTACAATCTCACGAACTTCGAAATATATCACCATCATCCCGAGCTACACGAACAATTTCCTCGAACCCGTCCACCAAGTGGCTCCCAACATCGTCCAGCCTTGTATAAACCTCCTCTAAAAGCAGCAGTTAAGAGACTCGTCGTCTTCAGGAGCCGAGCAGCCAATAAGTTCCTTCGATCAACCGCGCGTCGACAGGTCCAATAATGCAGACACTTCATCGATTCTATTTTGCGTATGATTTTACAGCCAAAGGAGTCCGGTTCCTTGTGGGCCTTAGTCTACTCCTCCTCCTTCCTCCCCGCCCCCACCCCCCACCCTCTCACTTTCCTATCTCCTCCTGGATCCTTACCCCCTTCCTAAACATCCGACGAATGCCTGCAAATTAAAAGGTGGGTCTAGTTCCTACAGCAGCGTAACCGGTAGTAGTAACTCGCCTCCATAAGCGTCATCTTCAGCAACATAAAGCGATTGTTAGTGGCCCATGACTGCAACAGCGTCCCATTGTGGTGTCGTGGGAGGAGCAGGATATTCACTCGCAGGGGAGACAAGGAATCTTGTAAAGTCGAAAGAGAGAGAGAGAGAGAGAGAGAGAGAGAGAGAGAGAGAGAGAGAGAGAGAGAGAGAGAGGCTTATTCACCAGGAAAGAAAACTCTGTTAAAGGAATCTTCTAAAGTTGAAAGAAGTTAAGAGAGAGAGAGAGAGAGAGAGAGAGAGAGAGAGAATTTCATCCTCAAATACGTAACAGAACCATTTTCAAATGTACGTTATTGGTAGCTAGCTTCAGCAAAAGAGAGAGAGAGAGAGAGAGAGAGAGAGAGAGAGAGAGAGAGAGAGAGAGAGAGAGAGAGAGAGAGAATCACCTATTTCCTCCGTTTTAAGGGAAAAACAGGAGATTCTTTTCTTCTCGCGAGAATGCTAAATAGCTGAACAGATTAAAGAAAAGGGAACTTGATGAAAGAACTTGATGGGTGAGCCGTTGCATAGGCCGAACCTTTCGAAGCTTTTGAAGCTTAAGCTGTGGTGATGGTGGTGGTACTGACCGCTTGCTTGCTTGCTTGCTTGTGTGATCTTGTGCGAGCTTCTTCTCCTGGATCAAGATCGAGTATCAAAGAGATGATGACGTGTGGTTACAGATGGGTACGATTCTAGGAGGAGGACAGATAGTCTTCTTCTTCTTCTTTCCTCACCACTTCCTCGTCTTCTTGTACTTCTCGTTCTGTTTTTACTTCCTGTTCTTCTTCTTCTTCTTCTTCTTCTTCTTCTTCAGCTCTTTCTTTTCTCCTTCCCAACTTCCTCGTCTTCTTGTGCTTCTTGTTCTGCTTTTACCTCCTGTTTTTCTTAGTGTTCTTTTCCTCCTATGTCTTTTCTCTTCTTCTTTCTATTTTCTTAATTCCTCTGGGCCTCACATTATTCTCTCTTCCTTTCATTCCTGTTTTATCTTCGTATTTTTCTCTCCCTACGTATTTTTCTCTTCTTTCTATTTTCTATTTACTTCTGGCCTTATCTTATTCTCTCCCGTATAAATTTAATTCAGAAATTACTCATTTCAACTGTAGGTGCAAATTCATATATATTACGATTTCATTCACAAAAGGAGAGTTATTATCCTGATGAATGAGTCAAGTTCATTCATAGCCTCACTGCTAATTTGTGAATGAATGACGCGTGCGGAGGCCTTCTTTATTTCATTCGCATATAATATCCAGGTTTCATTTCCATTATATATAGACGTATATATATAAACTGTATATATATATATATATATATATATATATATATATATGTATATATATATATGTATATATATATATATATATATATATATATATATATATATATATATATATATATATATATATAATATGCTATAGCTATTTTACCCCGAAAGACATAGTGAGTTCAAATCCTGCTTGAGAGCGGACGTTCAATTTTCTAATTTAATTGTCAGTTAGTGAAAGTGATTCCTTTTTCTGTAGTTAGAAAAAGAGAATTATACACTCACGCATAAAACACACATATATAAATATAAATATATATAAATATATACAAATATATTATATATGTATATATGTATACTACATATATATACATATATATATATATATATATATATATATATATATATATATATATATATATATATATACATATATATATATATTTATGTATTTATGTGTGAATGTATATTATTCTTTTTCTAATAACAAAAAAGGAATCACTGTCATAAACTTTATCTGCCTCTTCCTACTCTAAATCTCATTAAATGACAGAAGTAAACCCTAAACTTTATCATTTTATTTTACTGACGTCGATTTGCTATTGAAAAATAATTCATTTTCATTTGAATTTACTTTGTAAAGAATAATCATTGGAAACTGACTCTACTTTTTCCTCCGGATGTTGTGCAATTAGAACTTGAAAAGTTCAAGGGACGATGCAGTGCATTGCTACCCTGAAACAATTCTGCTTGTATCTTAATAATTTTCTTACATTTTTATCTTTATTTATTAATTTTTTTAATTTATTTGTTTCTTTTCTAATAAATGATCTCTTCTTTCTGTATTTCCTATTACCTTCTTTCAAATGAACACAATATTTTTTGGAAGCTTAAATTTCAAGTCAATGGGCCCTGCAGTGGTCTGTTCCATATGAATAGGGTTCATCTTCTGGATAATAATAATAATAATAATAATAATAATAATAATAATAATAATAATAATAATAATAATAATAATAATAAAATCCGAGTGGATCTGATCATGTTTGTCCTCCCCCGGGTGACAGTAGGGAAGACATGACACAGCCGCCCACCCCCTGTAAACCAGTTTGTCCGCCCCGGGTAGGGGCGGGGTAGGTAGGGGAACGTAGGGGGGTTGGGGAGATATCCACTCCCCTCATGTAAACCTGTTTGTCCGCCCTGAGCGGGGGCTGGGTAGGTAGGGGGATCGGGAGGGTAGGGGATATGGTAGCCCCGTAATAATAATATACTTTTGAAGCTTCAATTTCAGTTCAATGGCCCCTGTGGTGGGCTTGTTCCATATGAATAGGGTACATCTGAATAATAATAATAATAATAATAATAATAATAATAATAATAATAATAATAATGGGTAGCCTAGGTCTTTGAAGCAATGATAACTATAAGTCAAGTTTGTTTCATATAGCCAGTTTCTCTCTCCTTCGTTCGTCCAGCATCATACCACTATTTGTACGCATGCGCGTCCTTGCAGGCCAGTGTGTGTGTGGTCTCTCTCCCTCTCGTTATGCGCCATTCACTATGTCTACATCCAGTGGAATTCCCTAACAAATAACTTTAGCCCTTATTCCCGGTCGAAATAAGACTGCTTGCGTATACTTTCCGTCAGTAAATGGTGAGGTCGTGTTCGCTGGACTTTTGGGTAATTAAAAAAACAGTCATAACTCTGGTATTTTGTGACAGATGTCGCCTTGAAGAGTAAAAGGGGACGGGGCCTTCAAGGAAGCGTCTTGTACGAGAAGATTGGAATTATTTTCGAAGATTTCAGAAGGGAATTGTAGACTATTGAACGTAAATTGAAACAAGCGTCCTTAGGCTAAATATTTTTATATCCTCTTTAAATTTTCCTTACGATCTGAAACGTCGGTAGTTTATACTGATATAGGAAAGCCGAGTAAGCACGAATAATTAAATTAAATAATATAGAATGTTGCATGTCAGTTGAAAAATGCGTCACTGACCTAAACATTTTTATAATTTCTTTAAGTTTTCCTCAAGTTTTGAAAGAACGGTAGTGTTCGATATTCTAAAAATAGAGGGGGTTTAATCATAATAATCAAAGGAAATTGTATGGCATACTGAACGCACTCGACCTCAGGCTAAATATTCTTCGATTTTCTTTAACTTTTGCTCGCGATTTGAAACGACGGTAGTACTCGGTACTCTGAAAAGAGGAGAGGTTGGGGTGGTTCGTTTATGCTGATGCAGAAAACCCGAGATAACAAGAATCAATAAAGGAAATTGTATAGAACAATGAATGTCAATTGAAAAATGCGTCCTTAGGCTAAATGGTTCTTAGATTTTCTTAAACTTCTTTTCCTCACGATTTCAAACGGCGAGTGTTCGATACTCTAAAAAAAAAAGAAGAAACGGTTTAGATTTCTACAGAAAACCCGAATTATCATGAATAATTAAAGGAAATGGTTTAGAAGCCGTCCTTGGGCTTAAGTTTTTTTTATATTACCTTTACCGTTTCCTTATTTGAACAATGGTAATGTTCGGCATTCTTAGAAAAAAAAGCGTTGATGTTGATATTGATACAGAAACACCCAAGTTAGCACGAATATTTTTTTCGCAGGAACTGTCCTGATTCAGGAAAAACTTTTTATTTATTTATTTATTTATTTATTTCTTTATTGCTTGTATAAAGAACCCTATATCCCGATAAATGGAAAATTGTTCTATATACAAAAGTAAAAAAAAAAATCAGAATCAAATGCATAAATTACCTCAAAATTCAAACCACAAAAATCCCAGATTCCGATAAATAAAATGTTCCATATACAAAAATAAGAATAAAGAAATTTCTGTTTCAAAATATAGAATTACTCTAGATTGAAATCACAGAAATCCGTAAATTCGATAAAAAAAAATGTCATAATCTAGAGCAAGCACAAGATTCTGTAAAATTCACGAATAACAATCGCTAATAAACAAACAACAGACAGTAAATCTTCTCCAATTGTAAGACTCAAAATGGTACTTACTTTTGCGTTCGTTGGTCCCGGAATGTCATAACTGGCAGACTCCTGGAAAAGAAAAAAATATTCATATTAAAGGTATATTATAAAACTTCAAATACACTTTAAAATTAAAAATCTATAAAGCAGTCTCAATTTCTATCTTTCTTTAAACCTTCAGCTGGAAATCCTTATGGACACAGTCAACTGACTATATAAACCAACGAGGGTTCCTAAGGGAAATCAGCCTAGAGAGAGAGAGAGAGAGAGAGAGAGAGAGAGAGAGAGAGAGAGAGAGAGAGAGAGAGAGAGAGAGAGAAATAAATAAATACGAGGGAATATTAAAAATAAAACGTCAGTAGAAAGCAGGGAAAATTTGTTTCTTTGATCTCTCTCTTTCTTCTCTCTCTCTTCTCTTCTTCAAATCTTAAATAAAAAATGGACAGAGTAAATAAAATAAATCCAAAGGGAAATCAGCCTGCAGAGAGAGAGAGAGAGAGAGAGAGAGAGAGAGAGAGAGACGAGTGTTAGGAAAAGGTGATAAATAAATAAATAAATGAATAAATATGAGGGAACAGAAAATAAAACCAATACACCCGAATTCAGTGACGTCAGTAGAAAGCAGGGAAAAATTTTCTCTTAGCTCTCTCTCTCTCTCTCTCTCTCTCTCTCTCTCTCTCTCTTCTTCTTCAAATCTTCAG
Organism: Macrobrachium rosenbergii; assembly: GCF_040412425.1. NCBI lineage: Eukaryota > Metazoa > Arthropoda > Malacostraca > Decapoda > Palaemonidae > Macrobrachium > Macrobrachium rosenbergii. The sequence continues at coordinate 13,927,234 of NC_089789.1, read as the reverse complement.
CTAAAAACCCATATGGACAGAGTCGACAGCACTATAAACCCAAGAGGGCTCCAAAGGAAAATCAGCTGCAGAGAGAGAGAGAGAGAGAGAGAGAGAGAGAGAGAGAGAGAGAGAGAGAGAGAGAGAGAGAGAGGAAAAGGTGATAAATAAATAAATATGAGGGATTAGGAAATAAAACCGATACACCTGAATTTAGGAGACGTCAGCCTCAGCAGCAGCAGAGAGCAGGGATGAATTTGCTCCTCTCTGAAGCATCGGGAGATGAGAAGATTCCTCTACAACTGTACAAGGCAAACTATTCCGCATTCTAGTTGTAGCCAAGATAAAACTCCTAGTAAACCGAGTAGTATTAAACCTGATACTAGAAAAAGAGAGTTTAGTTGACTTGTATTTTTTTTTTTTTTACATTTCTTTCTGTATTGTGGAATGGTTCGAATGAGTAATATATCAATAGTGGTCATTGATACTGAAGAGATTTAAAATTAACATATTTGGGAAAGTGGTCGATTACAGAAATAGAAATACGTGCTGTGGGAAAAAAATATTTTTGTTGCTGGTTTGAGACTCGACGAAACAAGGAGAGATTCTATAAATACATTATCTTAATGTACGTATGTTTTTATACATGTGTGATAATTGTGTGTGAATTGATAAGTATATACTGTATGTGTATGTGCGTGTTTCTATATATATATATATATATATATATATATATATATATATATATATATATATATATATATATATATATATATATATATATATATATACATATATATATATATACATATATATATATATATATATATATATATATATATATATATATATATATATATATATAAAACATCCCATTACAGCACTTAAATCATTATCCAATACAATTAACCCTTACCGATAGCCAGGGAATTAACTGCCTTCTTCTGCGACGCCTTTTGCGAGGAAAAATAAATAAATAAAAAAAAAATAAATAAGTGAAAATCCCGGAACGATATCTGTCACCAGAGCCAGACCCATTTTTATGAAGACTTTCCGAGTGTCTGAGGACACTGTGAAATATTCTTTATTTCACGTTCTTCTCGTTCAGAACGTCACCGCCGAGTGCATAGCGAACGAAATGTGAAAAGGGTGAAATAAGGTCAGATGTATTTCATAAAATGAGTGAATATATATAATATATATTTTTTCGAAGATTTTTGCTAGAAGGAATTCAACATTGGGGGAACCGAGATGACATGAATATAGATTTGTCACATATTTTATTTGTATTTTTTTATTTAATACCGATAAAATCTATGCTTAATTGTACTGTCTGTTTACTTTGTATGATACCCACGTGTTGCACGTGTATTATGACGCCACATGCACGATAACTTCTATATTACATAGAGATATACAATAATCCTTTTTCTAAGTGTATGACAACTTCAGTTTCTTGCGCATAAACGTGTACGACACACACACACACACACACACACACACACACGCACACACACGCACACTTACACACACACACACACACATATATATATATATATATATATATATATATATATATATATATATATATATATATATATATATATATATATATATATATATATATATATATATGTAATATATATAAATATATGGTATATATACAAAATTGATACCTTTAAGAGAGGACTAGAGAGAAGAGAGAGAGAGAGAGAGAGAGATAAGATAGAGAGAGAAATTAAATTATCTTATATATATATATAATTTATAACAATATCAATATATATATATATATATATATATATATATATATATATATATATATGTGTGTGTGTGTGTGTGTGTGTTTATGCGCAAAGAAACTGAAGTTTATGCATACAAACAAATATATAGTTATATATATATATATATATATATATATATATATATATATATATATATATATGTATGTATATACACATTTAAAAATATGCATATATATGTATATATACATATATTTATATATATATGATATATACAATACTCTCTCTCTCTCTCTCTCTCTTTCCACCCACGTACCATAACCCAACCCTCGAGATATCACACACTCCATCCATTGACGCTCGTGCATTAAGAGGCGCGCTAATAATTTTATTGCGCACAATCTGCGCGCGTGCGAGTGCGTCAGTGTCGAGCTCAGGACGTTTGCCGTGTGTGTGTGAGTGTGTGTGTGTGTGTGTGTGTGTGTGTGTGTGTGTGTGTGTGTGTGTGTGTGTGTGTGCGCGCGCGCATGCGAGGGGTTATTGTTTTCGTACAGCTTGCACTATATAACGCCCCGAACAAAATGCAGGCTGTAAACGATTTATTTATCAGCTGGGTGTGAATGCAGCCTCCGCCTTTACTCTGATTTGTATAAGGGAGATGCGGGAAAAGCATCTGGGCCATAAACTGTGGGGTAGGTGTGAATTTCTGGGGCGGGGGGGAGAGGAGAGAAAGAGAGGAGAGAGAGAGAGAGAGAGAGAGAGAGAGAGAGAGAGAGAGAAGGAGAGGGGGACTGAATGGAAAACAAGAGAGAGAGAGGAGAGAGAGAGAGAGAGAGAGAGAGAGAGAGAATGGAAAAAGAGAAGAGAGAGAGAGAGAGAACTGAGAGAGAGAGAGAGAGAGAGAGAGAAGTTTAACTGAATGAGAGAGAGAAGTTTAACTGGATGAGAGAGAGAGAGAGAGAGAGAGAGAGAGAGAGAGAGAGAGAGAGAGAGAGAGAGAACTGAATAGAGAAGCGAGAGAGAGAAGTTTAACTGGATGAGAGAGAGAGAGAGAGAGAGAGAGAGAGAGAGAGAGAGAGAGAGAGAGAGAAGGTTAACTCTGATAAGAGAAGAGAGAGAGAGAGAGAGAGAGAGAGAGAGAGAGAGAGAGAGCAATAACAAAGAATACAATAAAATACAGAATACACTATCTAAACGAACACCGCTCACCGGATTAATCCCAGGGTTCCATCGGCATTCAGCGCAACGGGCGGCTGGCTGATTTACGGCATCGCTTTGCCAAGTCTTTACGAAGCAGCTTTTTAAATCATGTCTCCAGTCGCTTTGTTTTCCAAAGATGACCGTTCGCTTCTGTTGCTTATAAACAATATGTGGTATTTTATTTCTAATTCATTTGTTTACGACGAAAATACTTCAGTCTGTTCGTCAACTAAGTCTTTAATTTATGTGAAATACGAATGCATGTTTCCCTCTCTCTCTCTCTCTCTCTCTCTCGTGGAAGAATTAAAGAATAATCATATGAAATTATCTGGTTTAGGAAAACTTAAAATCCTCTGCTCTAAATATAGGGAGAAAAACGGATGACGTTTCTCTCTCTCTCTCTCTCTCTCTCTCTTGTGGAAGAATGAAAAAACAATGATATTAAAGTAGCTGATTTAGAGAAAGTCAAAATCCTCTGCTGTAAATACCGAGAGAGAGAGCGAAAGAGACAGAGAGAGACAGAGAGAAAGAGAGAGGTTCTACTGATTATGATTTTGTTACATAAGTAAATTACCATTTATCGTAAAATTACTCCCATTCTGTTTATTAATCCTGCGCTCATAAGATACACATCCCTTAAAGTAAGGGTAACCTCTAGTCAAACCATTAGGAATTCATCAATAAAACATAATGATTTCACTAGGGACAAGCAATACTCATTGTTATTATTATTATTATTATTATTATTATTATTATTATTATTATTATTATTATGAAGACAAGCCCTGTCCATATGGGACAAGCCCACCACAGGTGCCAATGGCTTGAAATTCAAGCTTCCAAAGAACATTATGGTGTTCATTTGAAAGAACCAACAGAAGGTAATAAGAGGAAGTACAGAGAGAAAAGATCTATTATTATAAAAGTAAACTAACAAACTAATAAATAAACAGATTAAAATGTAACAAAATCTTCCTAATAACAGATTATCTTTACAATGACTACCCCCACCACCACAAGCTGCAATGTTTTATATACAAAATCCATCATCATTTTATAACTAATGACATGCACGTAACGCTGCTTAACAGGACATCACCATCGCTTGCAACAAAAATTTTCGAATTAACACTCTGAAGGCAGGTCCTGATATGCTTCATTCTCTGATAATTTCGGGTTTGATGAACTGCCGGCTATTGTCGGGTAATAAATCTTTCATCTGGCTCTGTATCCAGTCCCTCGACTCCCCTAACAGACCCCAGGAAGCCCCTAGTCGTTAGCCCGTCCCTAAAGGCCTCTGGATACAGGAACGATACTCGTCGAGGTGTTGTTTGAAACTTATAATTAATATTATCTGGGAACTTTTCCGGGTGAAGGAATGATTGACAGGCGGTACGTTCCTTTGACGGACAGCAAATAGGACAAGATACTTTAGGAAAGGGAGGATGGATGCAGGCAATCCCTCACGCACAGGCACACATACACACGCACACACGCAGGCACACATATAGAGAAAGTTGTTGCATGAGGCGAGCCAATTGCTGGCTACAACAGATTGCAAGCGCTTGCTGTGTATGTACCGTGAGGGGAGGGTAGCAGCCATGTTGGTAGGAGGAGGGGGGGAGAGCGAGGGAGATGATGATGTGGGGAGGGGGGGAGGAGGAGGAGGAGGAGGAGGAGGATGAGGAGGAGGAGGAGGAGGAGGAGGAGGATGAGGAGGAGGAGGAAGAGGGATTTCTTTAAGGTAGGAAGGACGGATATTAGGATATCCTGTCCCCAGAGGATATTTTTTAAAATTTATGGTCAGATATCAAATATCGGTCTGCCTGTATATTTATGTCAATCAATATTTATATTTGATTTTAGATTACTGTAATATTATTATCGCTTAGTAATACTCAGTTTCTCTGTCTACACGCACACACTTACATACGTTCTACACACACACTTACAAACGTACATTTATATATATATATATATATATATATATATATATATATATATATATATATATATATATATATATATATATATACATATACATACATACATACATATATATATATATAATATATGTATAAATATATATATTATATATACACATAAATATATATGTATATACAGTATATATAAGTATACAGTATACACATAAATAAAAATCATCTACATTCACGAACGGCTATTTTTCTCTCAATCCACAAATCTGAATTAATTTACTTTTCAAAGTCTATTCTCGACCATTCAAAGTCATCTTTACCTGCAATTATTCCCAATGAAGCTGGCCTTGGGTATACCGTATAGGTTACCAGCAGTCGATATTTTTTCTGTAACTAAACCTAGGGTCTCTCTCTCTCTCTCTCTCTCTCTCTCTCTCTCTCTCTCAATGCATTCGCAAGCCTCCAAAACTTCAAAGAAAAGGCAAGACATTAGAATTCGTATCAGATTTTTGTCTTTCAATAATTTTTATTTATTGCGCTTTCAGTCTCTCATATCTGGTCGCCAGTACTTCGTATACGTAAGAGGCTGCGCGCGCAGATTCCGTCCGATAAACGCTATGTTTTAACGACGTGCTGAAGACTTCAAAGACCTCTGGTGATGAGAAGCTACTACGTGGATATAAATTGTTACTCAGATGTGACTGTCGTTTGTAAAAAAAAAAAAAACCTCGCTCTTCAGGAGTTATAAGAATGGAATGGAATACAAATTTTATCAGTTCCTAGTTGGACGAACCGGTAGAGTTCTCGGATAGCACTCTGCTAGGTCCGAGTTCGAGTCTCCGGCCGGCCAATGAAGAATTAGTGGAATTTATTTCTGGTGACAGAAATTCATTTCTCGGTATAATGTGGTTCGGATTCCACAATAAGCTGTAGGTCCCGTTGCTAGGTAACCAACTGGTTCTTAGCCACGTAAAATAAGTCTCATCCAGCCCTAGGAGAGCTGTTAATCAGCTCAGTGGCCTGATTAAACTAAGGTATACTTAACTCAAACTTAGGTCAGAGGCCAAGCGAATCTGGGACCTATGATGAGAAAGGGAAACTGAGAGTGACAAATGTTTTATTGAAGGTGTAACGGGAGGAGGAAATCCTCTTGCAGTGGCACAATGAAACAAATGTTAGGAGAAGGTTAAGGAAAGTAAGGTGGAAGAAAGATCATACGAATGGATGTACAGTAAAAGGAATGCAAGAGGTTGCAGCTAGGGGCCAAAGGGACACTGCAAAGAGCCTTAAGTAATGCCTACAGTGCACCTTGTGAGGTGCACTGACGGCACTGCTCTCCTACGGGAAGGAGTTATAGGGTGACCAGTGGCCTTTTAGATGATATTTTATTATTATTATTATAATCAGAAGATGAACCCTATTCTTATGGAACAAACAAACCACTGGGGCAATTGACTTGAAATTGAAGCTTCCAAATATTATTATTATTATTATTATTATTATTATTATTATTATTATTATTATTATTATTATTATTATTATCAAAAAGATGAACCCTATTCTTATGGAACAACCCATCACAGGGCAACTGACTTGAAATTGAAGCTTCCAAATATTATTATTATTATTATTATTATTATTATTATTATTATTATTATTATTATTATTATAAAAAGATGAACCCTATTCTTATGGAACAAATCACAGGGGCAACTGACTTGAAATTGAAGCTTCCAAATATTATTATTATTATTATTATTTATTATTATTATCATCATCAAAAGATGAACCTTATTCTTATGGAACAACCCCATCACAGGGGCAACTGACTTGAAATTGAAGCTTCCAAATATTATTATTATTATTATTATTATTATTATTATTATTATTATTATTATTATTATTATTATCAAAAAGATGAACCCTATTCTTATGGAACAACCCCATCACAGGGGCAACTGACTTGAAATTGAAGCTTCCAAAATTATTATTATTATTATTATTATTATTATTATTATTATTATCATCATCAAAAAAAGATGAACCCTATTCTTATGGAACAACCCCATCACAGGGGCAACTGACTTGAAATTGAAGCTTCCAAATATTATTATTATTATTATTATTATTATTATTATTATTATTATTATTATTATTATTATTATCAAAAAGATGAACCCTATTCTTATGGAACAACCCCATCACAGGGGCAACTGACTTGAAATTGAAGCTTCCAAATAATTATTATTATTATTATTATTATTATTATTATTATTATTATTATTATTATTATTATTATTATTATCAAAAAGATGAACCCTATTCTTATGGAACAACCCCATCACAGGGGCAACTGACTTGAAATTGAAGCTTCCAAATATTATTATTATTATTATTATTATTATTATTATTATTATTATTATTATTATTATTATTATTATTATTATTATTATCAAAAAGATGAACCCTATTCTTATGGAACAACCCCATCACAGGGGCAACTGACTTGAAATTGAAGCTTCCAAATATTATTATTATTATTATCATTATTATTATTATTATTATTATTATTATTATTATTATTATTATTATTATTATTATTATTATTATTAAAAGATGAACCCTATTCTTATCATCACAGGGGCAACTGACTTGACAAGCTTCCAAATATTATTATTATTATTATTATTATTATTATTATTATTATTATTATCAAAAAGATTATTATGGAACAACCCCATCACAGGGCAATTGACTCGAAATTCAAGCTTCAAATATTATTATTATTATTATTATTATTATTATTATTATTATTATTATTATTATTATTATTATTATTATTATTATTCAGAAGATGAACCCTTTTCATATAGAACAAGCCCAGCACAGGGGCCACTGACTTGAGATTCAGTTTCCCAAAGAATAGTGAGTTCTTTTGACAGAAGTTACTAAGATAACAGGAAATAGAGAGAGATCAGTTATTAAAAAAAGAAAAATGATTTAACAAATTAACAAATAAATACATATATTATAAGTAACAGAGGGCAATGGGAAATACAGAAAGAAGAGAACAGTTAATAGAAAAGAAAAAAATAAAATAACAAATGAAATCATTCAAAGGGCAAGCCATCCCTTCACTAAGGCGGCGAGTGCACGCGATGTAGCTCATGACGTCACGTGCAAAGGCTCCTCCCTTAAAATCAACAACCCCCCCCAACAGGCATTTCCGTCTCTCATAGAGATAGAGTTAAGAAGAAGAAGAAAACGATGAAAAAAAATAATAATATAAGAAGATAAAATAATAATAATAATAATAATAATAATAATAATAATAATAATAATAAGAAGAAGAAGAAGAAGAAGAAGAAGAAGAAGAAGAAGAAGAAGAAGAAGAAGAAGAAGAAGAACAACAACAACAACAACAACAAGAACAAGAAGAAGAAGATACGTCGGTCAGTAAGGGTTCAAAAGGGTTGATGGCCTCTCATCATAAATATCAGCTGACTCTAGAGAGTATTTCAGTCACATGAGCAGATGAATTTCAGACCAATGACTGTTCGTTTCAATAAATGGTTTCAGGAAAGTAATGTTTGGGTTTTTTTTTATAAGTTTGAGGGGTTACATATATATTGTATATTTGAACTAAGGAATGAGAGATACAATGAGACATTGTGCTGGATAATAATAATAATAATAATAATAATAATAATAATAATAATAATAATAATAATAATAATAATAATAATAATAATAGTAATAATAATAATGTTGTAATAGTGGTTCTGAATTTAACATATGTATTTATCAAAATACTTTACAAATGGGAAAATTTAGAGACGTTTCACTATTATTATTATTATTATTATTATTATTATTATTATTATTATTATTATTATTATTATTATTATGCAAACGTTTGCAACAAGATGAATTTATATATATATATATATATATATATATATATATATATATATATATATATATATATATAGTCACTTCATCTTGTTGCAAACGTTTTATAATAATAATAATAATAATAATAATAATAATAATAATAATAATATAATAATAATAATAATTAAAACGTCTCTTAATTTTCCCATTCGTAGAGTATTTTGATTTTTATTTATATATATATATATATATATATATATATATATATATATATATATATATAGATAGATAGATAGATAGATAGATAGATAGATAGATAGATTTTTATATATGAGCATATATATATATATTATATATATATATATATATATATATATATATATATATATATATATATATATATATATAGATAGATAGATAGATAGATAGATAGATAGATAGATAGATAGATTTTATATATGAGCATATATATATATATATATATATATATATATATATATATATATATATATATATGTGTGTGTGTGTGTGTGTGATTTTGACTTATATATGACTCTCTCTCTCTCTCTCTCTCTCTCTCTCTCTCTCTCTCTAAGCCACGAGAGAAAAAAATTCAAATGTCTCTCTCAGAAAGCTGCAAAAATAAATATAAAAAACTGTATATATGTAGTCTTAGCTCTCTCTCTCTCTCTCTCTCTCTCTCTCTCTCTCTCTCTCTAAGCCACAAGGAGAGAAAAAAAATTCAAATGTCTCTCTCAGAAAGCTGCAAAAATAACAAGACAAAACCGTATATATGTAGTCTTAGCTCTCTCTCTCTCTCTCTCTCTCTCTCTCTCTTTCTAAGCCACAAAGGAGAGAAAAAAAATCAAATGTCTCTCTCAGAAAACGACAAAAATTACAAGAAAAACGTATATATTTAGTCTTAGCTCTCTCTCTCTCTCTCTCTCTCTCTCTCTCTCTCTCTCTCTCTCTCTCTCTCAGCTGCACGAAAAGAGGAAATAAGTCACATTTCTCTCTCAGGAACCGCCAACAAAAATAACAAGAAATAAAATAAACAAATAAATAAAGATAAACAAATTAAAAACATTCCCTTTGTTTCGCCAAGATGAACATCAGGTTAAACGAATTGGCGTGATTATATTTTTTTCAAACCCTTATTCTCTCCCCAGTCAGTCTCCGGTTACAAGTACCGCTATTACTACTGCTCCTGCTCCTGCTCTGCCGTGGTAGTACAGTACCGTCAGTGTACCGTCAGTGTACCGTCGTCCGTGCCCTTACGCCAGAGTGATGGACAGAGGGAGGAGGCTTAGCAGACGACCCTGAAGATGTTATCAGGATTTCCTCAGTAAGGGCTTCTTTTCTTAACTGTTCAACTTCCAATTATAATTTCTTATGATCAACTTCTTGTGTGTCTTACATATGTTTGTGTATGTATGTATGTATGTATGTATGTATGTATGTATATACATACATACATACATAAATACATATATATACCGTATATGTATACATATATATATATATATATATATATATATATATATATATATATATATATATACATACATGTAAATATACCAGACGGTGAGGACAGTTAGTACTGGAAAGGCTGTAACGTTTCCTGAATAAATATCTCCGCTAGATACCATCCAGTTTAAATGAGGTCCTCTTATTAATTGTATTAATGCACAGAACAATTGTGCAAGTGATAAAGTTTATATGTACACACACAAACAAACAAACAAACACACACACACACACATATATATATATATATATATATATATATATATATATATATATATATATATATATATATATATATATATATATATATATATGTGTGTGTGTGTGTGTGTATGTTCTAAATCCCTAAACCTTTCAATAAATTCGTCGCATTCCATACGAGCAACCGCCGGAATACTGTAATTCTTCACTCGCCATCAAGTCTTTTAAGTCGTCAAACTACTTTGCCCGAGCTGTTTACTTACCTTACACCTTGCTTGCTCTACCTGGAATTAAAAAAAACACACACACACACATACACACAAACACACAAAACTCGACAGTACTTGCTTTCGTTCGTTTAAGAAGGGCGACTAGGTGCGGAAAAAATTATTCGTAATAGATATGAGAGATTTTCAATTGTCGTTTTTCATTTTGCGAAATTCGTTTAAGGACTGAATTTTTGGTTGATGGATTTTAGCAGATTTGAGATTGCTAATAAAAGTTATTTTCTTGCCAAAATAAGTAGATACCAGCGGTAATTTGATTACAAAAGCTATAGAAACGCAATTAAAAAAATACCAAATGTGTAGATATCAATACATAGTTAACTGTAGAAGTATGCAAATTTGATTACATAACTAACCAAAATGTACAAACCAGTATAAATTTGATTAAAGAAACTATACAAGTTTAATTACAAAACTATAGAAATTTAATTACAAAAACTATAAAAGCTTCATTACAAAGACTATACAAATTTAATTTCAAAATAATTGCATACCAAGTACAGAAACTACACAAATTTCATTAAAAAATTGCCCAAAACTAAACAAATTCAGCTACAAAGGCTTTACAGATCCAGTTACAAAACTGTACAAATCTAATTACAAACACTACCAACTACCAAGATTAGTAGATATCAATAGAAATTCAGTTACAAAGATTATAAATATTTTATTACGAAAAACTACCAGCATTTTAATAGCAATCTATCAACTGAAGGCTAGTTAATTGCTGACAGACTTGCCTTCCTTAACAAGCGTAAGTCGACTTATCTGTTCAAGGAATCAGTCTTTGACATTAAAAATTTTGCCTCTGGGTCGGGTCTCATCTTTCATGCCCTGCTCTTCTTCACTTTCTCTCTGTTGAACCTTATTAAGGTCAGTTATCTCAATTTGGGTCTTTGTTTCTTAAGCTCCAAGACCAAAGATTACAAGTAATTATTGGTAGGCATTTTTCTCTCTTTTAATTTATCTTTGTGTTGTATTCACTAGGTAGAATGAGTGAAAGGAATTTGTGATAATCTTGTCTCTCTCTCTCTCTCTCTCTCTCTCTCTCTCTCTCTCTCTCTCTAAGTGCATACACACACACGCAACATATATACTGTGTATATATATATATATATATATATATATATATATATATATATATATATATATATATACATATGTTATATATACTGTATATATATATATGTATACATATATTCCCTTCGAAGTCGTACAGTAGAGGAAAGATGACAAGGGAGGCAAGGTCCGACTAATTGAAAAGGGTGTTTAACCAACTCATCTCTATGGAAGTCAAGTTTGATTGTTGAATATTAATGAACGTTAATAATTGCTTGATTAATATATAATTAATAATGATGAATAAAAATTTATGAAGTGGAGATACAATGGAGTGTTAAAACAGAATACGTGAAATGTTTGACAATAGCAGTCTGCAACGGCTTGATCATAAAGAGAGAATGGGAGAGAATATGTTCAGATAAATGTATTTCAGATTCAGGACTCTCAGAAAGGAGGGACATGACAAAGGGAAAAATATCATAGCAAAATGTTAGACCGAAGAGTGCAGTTATGGTAAAAGGTGAGTGGCACACTATGCATAGGAAGGAGTTAAACATACTGATAATAAGGTTCCTATGTACGTCTACGAAATGTCTAAGAATGACTCATGTTCAGAATTAAGATGAACCTATAGGAATGCATGTACGACCTGCTATTTATACAAATTAAAGGGACCAGATCCCTGCCTAAAAGCATGAAAATAAATATTACAAGAAAATCTCAGGTGAATATTAATATCAAGCAGTCAGAGAGTCCCACATTTCGAGTACCATGAGAATGGGAAGTTGGATTCTTTAAAACCAGGTTTCGCTTTGTGAAAAGATCGCTGGATATAGAACATACGAATAACTGCACGTTCAAGATAGATTTATACACAATTACTTGGTTTTTTCTTTCTAATGTGGATGTTAGTCCTAAGTAACAATGACATCCCATTACATACAATATGAAAACGTACATTTGTAGAAAATAGGTTCCATTTTGTGAAAAGATTACTGGGTATAGAACATACTTTTATATTGCACATTCACTGAAGAAGGATTGAGCTCCGGTACCTTGGTTTTTTATTCATAATGTGGATATTAAATCTAAGTAACAATATTATTATCCAGTCAAATACAACATGAAAATGCACATCTGTGGAAAACCAGGTTCCATTTGGGGAACAGATTACTGGATATAGAACACTCATAACTACACATTCAAGAAAGATTGAGACCCAGTGCGGCTTTTCTTAATGTGGATGTTAAATCTAACTAACAATGTTCTCCAATCACATACGATATGAAAAAGTGTGTCTGTAGAAAACTAGGTTGCCCTCTGAGGAAAAATTACTGCATATAGAACGTACTTTAATATTCCACATTCAAGAAAGGCTGTGACCCAGTACATTGGTTTTTTCTGCATAACCTGGTGTTAGTTACAATGTCATCCCAATGCGTTTGTAGAAATGTCTACATCCGTTACTCAAACGAAACAACCCAATTCACCACAAGAAGCTAGTCTGGATACAAAAAAAAAAAAAACTTGGAGACGTTCCGTCTTGGGTGTGAACAAGATGAATGTCCCTCCAAGTGTTGTATTACTTCGCCAAACACCGAGATTGCCAGTCGATCGAGTTGTTACCTTAATACTTTTCTTCTTCGTCTTCTGCTTTTTTGTTGTAATCCTGCGCTCCTAATTTTTTTTTTTAAGTCTTGCCTTCCCTCCCTAGTTTGGGCTCTATACCTCTAATACTTCTTGCAGTTCCCTCCACAATTTGGGCTCTTATTTCTACTTCTTGCAGTTCTCTCCCCAGTTTGGGCTCTAAGATTCTACTTCTTATTACAGTTCCCTCCACAGTTTGAGCTCTATGATTCTACTTCTTGCAATTCCCTCCACAGTTTGGGCTCTATGATTCTACTTTTCCTTGCAGTTCCTTCCACAGTTTGTGATCTATGCTTCTACTTTTTTCAGTTCCCTGCATAGTTTGTGCTCTATGCTTCTACTTCTTCTTTCAATTCCCTGCACAGTTTGGGATCTATACTTCTACCTCTTGCAATTCCCTCCCCAGTTTGGGTTCTGTGATTATACTTCTTACAGTTACCTCCACAGTTTGGACTATGGTTCTACTTCTTCTTGCAGTTCCCTCTACAGTTTGGGCTCTATGATTCTGCTTCTTCTTGCAGCGCCCTCCACAGTTTGGGCTCAATGATTCTAATTCTTGAAATTTCTTCCACAGTTTGGGCTCTATGATTCTACTTCTTGCAGTTCCCTCCCAAGTTTGGGCTCTATGCTTCTACTTCTTCTTGCAGTTCTCTCCCCAGTTTGGGCTCTATGCTTCTACTTCTTCTTGAAGTTCTCCCCCCAGTTTGGGCTCCATGCTTCTACTTCTTCTTGCAGTTCTCTCCCCAGTTTGGGCTCTATGCTTCTACTTCTTGAAGTTCTCCCCCCAGTTTGGGCTCCATGCTTCTACTTCTTCTTGCAGTTCTCTCCCCAGTTTGAGCTCTATGCTTCTACTTCTTGCAGCTCCCTCCCTAGTTGGGGATCTATATTTCTACTTGCAGTCCTCCCCCCCTCAGTTTGCGCTCTAAGATTCTACTACTTGCAGTTCCCTCCCTAGTTTCGTCTCTGTGCTTCCACTCCTTCTTCTTCTTCTTCTTTTTCTTGCAGAAGGCAAGAAGGAAAAAAACACTGATTAAGGAACTGATCAAGCAGGTTTTATTGCTCAGTCTCCTTACGCTACCTGTCCTGTAAGGTAGTCTTTACAACAGCCCCGCTTCGACATGGGATATGCCACCCAAGGTGATTAGGTGCCGAAGATGGGCAAGCAGGTATTGCACCAGCTATGTGTGCTGTGGGTACCTCCTTTAGGTGTATAATTGATATGAGAACATACTCAACGTTGTAGTCACTGAAATAATATATATATATATATATATATATATATATATATATATATATATATATATATATATATATATATATATATATATATATATATATATATGTGTGTGTGTATAATACATACATACATACATACAGTATATACCTGTATATGTTCACATAACTGAACAGAGAGAGAGAGAGAGAGAGAGAGAGAGAGAGAGAGAGAGAAAGAGAGGTGAAATTGCTATAATCAGATAATATATAGTCATGATAGACAGATAGACAGACAGAGAGTGAAAATTACGATAATAGTTAAATAATATATTTTCATGAGAGAGAGAGAGAGAGAGAGAGAGAGAGAGAGAGAGAGAGAGAGAGAACTTATGCTTTATACACACACAAATACAGCGTCAACCCACAGACATTTTAAAGACCCTGAAACAACAACCTTACAAGTCTTTTTTTCCAAGTCTTTCGAATATTCCCTTGAAATATCTTTTCCGCGAGAATCTCTCGCATTTTTCTGCACAGCTAAAACGAGATAATCCTATTTGTAAGTGGAACTGCTTTTATGTCACAGTCCAATAGGATTTGCAGGATTATCGTAAACGCTGCCATTCACCGCAGCGCAAGTAGATCCTAGTAGGATCCTTAAGGTTTAAGGATTTAAATCCTGCCAATTTTGATCTTGTCATTCCAAAGGAAATTTGGTGAAACTTTCTCACCCTTCCTGTTCATCATGGATTTTTTACATAAATTACAATTTTATTCTTCTAAGTAATTCCTCACTGAATAAAACCTGATTATCCTTTGCTTTTCATTAAATAAAACCTGACTATCTTTCTTGATATCCTGATTATTAAGCAGATCTCATGAACTTATTTTTACAAAGATATTTCCTTCTCCTCTCTAAGGCATATTCAAAATTTCCTCTTTAAAATAAAACCTGATTATATTTGTTTATAGCCTGATTATCAGGAAGATCTCGTGAACATATCTTCACAAAGATATCTTCCTTTCTCCTCTCTCTCTCTCTCTCTCTCTCTCTCTCTCTCTCTCTCTCTCTCTCTCTCTCTCTCTCTCTCTCTCTCTCTCTCTCTCTCTTTCCTTCCTCCATCCTCGAAGATCTATAGACCAGCACTTGATGCACATGGATAGGCCTATAGGCCTATTTACGCCGCCCCAACAGATTCTGTAGGTCTGTTTATCTAGCCCTAACTGAGACATGATTGACACTCTTAACCTGGTTTAGGGTTACGATAGTCCCATTTATTTTTTTTTATCTTTTGTTTTTGTTAATCAGGTAATGGAGATATCATTTACGGGCCTAAGTCCAATTGGCATTCGACTTACTCTGGGAAGAAGAAGAAGAAGAAGAAGAAGAAGAAGAAGAAGAAGAAGAAGAAGAAGAAGAAGAAGAAGAAGAAGAAGAACTGAATTGAATACAGAATTTAGGCCAAAGGCCAAGCACTGGGACCTATGAGGTCATTTAGCGCTAAAACTGAAATTGACAGTAAAAGGTTTGAAAGGTGTGACAGGAGGAAAACCTCGCAGTTGCACTATGAATCAATCGTTAGGAGAGGCTGGAAAGTAAGATGGAAGAAAGAGAATATGAAAGGAGGTACAGTAAAAGGAACGAAAGGGCTGCAGCTAGGGTCCGAAGGCACGCTGCAAAGAACCTTAAGTAATGCCTACAGTGCACCGCATGAGGTGCACTGACGGCACTAACCCCCTACGGGGAAGAAGAAGAAGAAGAAGAAGAAGAAGGAATCTGCAGGAAAGTAGAGTACCTGACATTGCTCTAAATTACAGTTTCAAGAATGATATTTTTTTTCTTTTTACTTATACTGTTTGCAAATCACAATATAAACGGTAGTGATTCTTCAGCTCTCCAGAATCATTTTCGATATAAACTTTACGTCTAAGAACGAGCGCATCTTTTCATTTACTCCGTTTCTGAAAAGAGGGAGTTGTAGTTGTTGGACAGCAAGATAAAAAAAAAGGTCTAGAAAAGAAAGAAGATGAAGTACAAGGATCTAAAGGTGGAAGTGGGAGAAAAACCCTCACATTTGCAATTAAAGGTAATAATTAGAGAGGTTGGGCAGCAAGATTGAAGAAAGGAAGTGTGAATAGAGATAAAGTAAAAGGCTAAAGAGTGGGTGCAGCTGTGAGCAGAAGGGATACTAAAACCCCTTTTAGTAATGTCTACAGTACACCACGTGAGGTGACTGACGCACTGTGAATGCCCAGTGGCCTAAATTCTAGATAATGTATTTTGTGATTTACTGATATTTTTACCTAATTATTTATTTAAATGCTAATTTACTTTGCTTTCTTAATGCCTGAGCTCTTCTTTCTGTATTTCCTATTACCTTCTGCAACGTCTTTCAAATGAACACCTTAATATTCTTTGGAAGCTTGAATTTCAAGTCACTGGCCACTGTGGTGCGCTTGTTCCATGTGAATACGGGTTCATCATCTGAATAATAATAATAATAATAATAATAATAATAATAATAATAATAATAATAATAATAATAATAATAATATTCTTTGGAAGCTTGAACTTCAAGTCAGTGCCCCTGTGGTGTGCTTGTTCCATGTCAATAGGGTTCATCTTCTGAATAATAATAATAATAATAATAATAATAATAATAATAATAATAATAATAATAATATTCTGAAGCTTCAATTCCAAGTCAGCGGCCCCTGTTGGCTTGTTCCATGTGAACAAGGTTCCTCTTCTGAATAATAATAATAATAATAATAATAATAATAATAATAATAATAATAATAATAATAATAATCTGAAGCTTCAATTTCAAGTTAGTGGCCCCTGTTGGCTTGTTCCAAGTGAACAGGGTTCCTCTTCTGACTAATAATAATAATAATAATAATAATAATAATAATAATAATAATAATAATAATAATAATAATAATAATAATACTCTGGTCAAATCAACTATCACAGACTAAACAGTCCAACCAGCAATTTGGAAAACGGCAGTTTGTCACTCAAAAGAAAAACTAAAAAATAAAAAGTAGGTACCCAGACGCACTTGTACTGAGAAACTGGATATTTACGAATTAACAAAAAGAGCGAGATGGCGCATGCGCGTGTCTTCTTTTTCGTTATCTTGCGCTAAAACGCACCGGCTCACCTTCGAGCTTAGCTTGGATTACCTCTAAACGAAATACACTTTTCCTCATAGCCCTGTTACCTCGTTTGTGCATAATTATGTCTGCATTCTTCTAAGTCAGTTTTGGTTTCGGTAAAAGAAAACTATTGAGACGGCTATTTGTCTGTCCGGCCGCACTTTTTTCTGTCCGCCCTCAGATCTTAAAAACTACTGAGGCTGGAGAGCTGCAAATTGGTATGTTGATCATCCACCCTCCAATCATCACACATACCAAATTGCAGCCCTCTAGCCTCAGTAGTTTTTATTTTATTTATTTAAGTTTGCAATGATCGTGCGTCTGGCACCGCTACAGGTGCCAATAACACATGCCACCACCGGGCCGTGGCTGAAAGTTTCATGGGTCGCGGCTGAGAAGTTCATGGGCCGTGGCTGAGAGTTTCATACGGCATTATACGCTGTACAGAAAACTCGATTGCGCCGAAGAAACTTTGGCGCATTTTTTACCTGGTTATTCCTTTTCACGTACTTTGTACATATTTTTCTTCAATATTAAGGATACTATTGATGATCCTAGTAATTTCGTATCTTCATATGCCTTTGCATTTACTTTTTGCAAGAGTTTTGCTGTTAGTGTAAAGTATTTTAATGTTTTTCTTTAGACATCGCAGTTTTATGGCAAATGATTTTATAAACGTTGTAATGAATCATATCATTTTGCTATTCTCATAACTTTTATTTACTTATCTATTTACTTACTTCTTTTGTTTTGGGGACCATTAAAATCAGATAACAATACAATCACACTCTGCGTTTAAACTAATTGTGTTCCAGTTTTATAAAAGAAACCACATTTGTGATGAGGAACGATATAAAATCTTCAATTGTCCTGAAATGGTTTTCTGAATGATTTTCTTAATGAGGTAAGTATTTTTTAATAAGGTATAAGGTTTTCTTAATAAGGTACATATTTTCTTAGATTTTCTTAATAAAGTACGTAATTTCTTAGGTTTCCTTCATAAGCTAAGTATTGTCATACGTTTTCTTCATTTGGTAAGTATTTTCTTAATAAGGTAAGTATTTTCTTAATAAGGTATGTATTTTCTTAATAAGGTTTTATTAATAAGTTAAGTACTTTCTTAATAAGCATATCTTAATAAGGTACGTGTTTTCTTAGGTTTTCTCAATAAGGTAAGTATTTTCTTAGGTTTTCTTAATATGGTATTTTCTTAATAAGGTTTTCTTAATAAGGTAAATATTTTTTTAATAAGGTAAGTATTTTCTTAATAAGGTGAGGTTTTACTAATAAGGTATTTTCTTAATAAGGTTTTTTAATAGGGTATTTTCTTAGGTTTTCTTAAGAAGGTAAATATTTTCTTAGGTTCCTAAGGTATTCTTAATAAGTTGAGTATTTCTTAATAAGATTTTCTTAATAAGTAAAGTATTTTCTTAGGTTTTCTTAATATGGTAAGTATTCTCTTAATAAGGTATTCTTAATAAGGTAAGTATTTACTTAGGTTTTCTTAATAAGACAAGTATTTTCTTAATAAGGTAAGTATTGCTTAATAAGATTTTCTTAATAAGGTAAGGAGTCTCTTAGGTTTCCTTAATAAGGTAAGTATTTTCTTAATAGGGTAAATATTTCAAAGCCGAATGTTTTATCCTAAGTTGTTAATCAAAGGAGCGCAGCCTTGTTTTTGTTTGTTTTTTGAGAGAGTAAAACAAAGAAGCGCGTTTTTGTAAACCAAAACAAGCAAAGAGGCAATGCCTTCTTTTTGTTTGTTTTTTTTAACAGTAAAACACAGAAGCATGTTTTTGTAAACATAGTCAAACAAAGCAGCACAGTCTTGTTTTTGTTTTTTTTTAACAGTAAAGTAAAGAAAAGTTATTGTACACACACTCAAACAAAACAGCACTGCCTTGTTTTTCTTTGTATTTTCAAAACAGCAAAACAAAGAAGCGTGTTTTTGTAAACATACTCAAACAAAGAAATACGTCGATTTCTTGTGTTTTCCCAACACAGCAAAACACAGATAAGTGTTTTTATCTAGCAAAAAAAGTGCGTTTTTTATTATTGTGTTTTACTTCATTGAAACCCACAACAAAAAGACAAAACAAGAAAAAAGATAGGAAAGAAAGAAAAAAGAACACAGCGTCTTGTTTTGGTTTGTTGTTTCAAAACAGTAAAATAAAGAAGCGTATTTTTTAAACCTAACCAAACAAAGAAGTTTCTTGTTTTCTTGTTTTGTGACTTTCTTAAAGACCAAAACAAAAAAGACAAACCAAGTAAAAATACAAGAAAGAAGGAAAAAACAAAAAAGACAAGAAAGAAAGGCAAAACAAATAAGACAAGAAAGACAAAATAAAAAAGATAAGAGAGACAAAACAAAAGACAAGAAAGACAAAACAAAAAAGACAAGAAACAAAGACAAAGCAAAAAAACAAGAAAGAAAAACAAAAACGACAAGAAAGACGAAACCAAAAAGACAAGAAACAAAGACAAAACAAAAAGACAAGAAAGAAAGACAAGACAAAGATGACAGGCAAGAAAGAAGGACAAAACAAAAAAGACAGACAAGACAGAAAGACAAAACAAAAAAGTCAAGAAAGACAAAATAAAAAAGACAAGAAAGACAAAACAACGCAGCCTCTTGTTTTTGCTTTTTCAAAACAGCAAAACGAAGAAGCGTGTTTTTGTAAACCTAACCAAACGAAGTACCTTGTTTTCTTGTTTTGTGACCTCATTGAAACCCAAAATAAAAAAAAAAGACAAACAAGAACAAAAATCAAGAAATAAAGACAAAAGACATTGCAGCATCTTCTTTGCTTTTTTTTTTCAAAACAGTAAAACAAAGAAGCGTTTTTGTAAACCTCCTCAAATAAAGAAGTGTCTTATTTTCTAGTTTTGTGACCTCATTAAAACCCAAAACAAAATAAGACAAAACGAGAAAAAAAGACAAGAAAGAAAGACAAAACAAGACAAAGAAAAGTGTTTCTGTGAACATACTCAAACAAAGAGGAGTCTTGCTTTCCTGTTTTGTGACCTGATTAAAACCTAAAACAAAACAAAAAAAAAAAAAAAATAGGAAAAAAAGACAAGAAACAGAGATAAAAAACAACCCAGCCTCTGACGAGTGACCAAACTTAACCCCTCCAGAAGCAGACATAATTCCTCAGGTAAAAAGGTCTTCGTGTTAACAACAATCTCTCTCTCTCTCTCTCTCTCTCTCTCTCTCTCTCTCTCTCTCTCTCTCTCTCTTTCCTGAGAGAATAACTGGATGAAACGTGTTTCATAACACTGGTGCCAAATTTTAATCCCAACCTTTGTAGGTAACTGAGAGAGAGAGAGAGAGAGAGAGAGAGAGAGAGAGAGAGAGAGAGAGAGAGAGAGAGAGATACCGCGTTCCCTGTTATCTCCAATCTTAAGGAGCTACTGTTATTAAGGCCCATTGTCTCCCTTGCCCAGTTCCTTATACCTGTTTCTACCAGGCTTTCGGTCTTCCTTATACCAGTATACCTAATACCTGGGTTTCCCTGTCTCTTGCTCTTCTAAAGGATGTTCTTTATAATCTTTATATAACCTTATCCTACGCCTGATATTGGCGGTTCTCTGTGAGTCTTCCTTTGTTAAGGATGTTCCTTATAATCGTGTTTTTCTGAACTTATCCTTATGGAATGAATTATCTAATTAGGTCAGCACAAATGCGGTGGAGTTTATATGTGTGTGTATATGTATGTATATATATATATATATATATATATATATATATATATATATATATATATATATATATATATATATATATTGTATATTCATAAACATATTACATTGTATACACATAAACACATATATATACATATATATATATATATATATATATATATATATATATATATATATATATATATACTGTATGGTGAGTCTCGACTCAAGACAGTCTCAAAGACGAAAGGCAAATCACTATTTTCACTACAGCTAATTAAGCCGACGTTTCACGATAGCTGCTTTCGTAAAATAAGCACAAGATAAATAAAAGAATTTGTGCATATCCTAATAAAAGCTAAGAAAATCCTGCCTGCCTCATATTTAAATGAGCAAGTCTTTTAGATTTGACGGGAAATCGGAACTAGAGTAACTTGCGGCTGGTTCTGGAATTTTCATGCACTGGGAAGTCAGAGATAATTTGAACAGATTATTTTTTCCGTCTGGTTTGTTAAGGGAAGGCCAGGTAAGAAGAAGACCAATTAAGACCTCGCGTGAGATATAAGGGGAAGGAGGACTCGTTCAAGAGCATCGTCCGTGACAGAAAACAGTCGAGGAAATATTAAGAATCTAGACGCTCTGTGAAAGCATTGAAGACGAGTAAGAAGCTTGTTCCACAGCATTGTCCACGACGGAAAATGGTCACGGGTATATTCAGCGTTCTGGACACTCTCTAAATGGATTGAAAGCAAGTAAAAGGACACGTTCAAGAGACTTGTCCATGACAGAAAAGCGTTACGGAAATATACAGTTCTAGACACTCTCTGAAACATTAAATACGAATAAAGGCCTCGTTCAAGAGCATTGTTCATGACAGAAAAGCGTTACGGAAACATACAGAATCTCTGAAAGCGTTAGTTTCACGAGCGTCAGGTTTGAATCAACGAAGACGCAGCTTATCATAAATTTTCAAACGACAAATTCCTGAAGACAAGTACGTACACTTGTCGTGGATTCCAAGTGACGCTTTTGAACATAAATTAGTCCTTCCGGTCACCTATGAAACGCAAAAGCATATGACATAAAACAGAGCATCCGTTCCCTGATGAACACTCCTACAGAGAGAGAGAGAGAGAGAGAGAGAGAGAGAGAGAGAGAGAATTCAGTTAAGATATGTAAGAAATGTGCAAGTAAAAAAAATCAAGATGAGAGAGAAAGAATTTTCGAAACAATGATAGAACTAACATAAAGTTTATTTGTGCGTTCGCCTGGTATGGAGAGAGAGAGAGAAGAGAGAGAGAGAGAGAGAGAGAAACGCTAGTAGTTAGGATCCTCTACAGGCGTGATTGATATCTCCTTGAGTGACAGCAGCAACAGATTCCCACTAATAAGAAGGATGAAGAAGATTGACAGGGAGAGAGGGAGGATGAGGGGGGGGCGGTCAGCTCCTCTCTCAAATGAGGCAGTAATGCCTTGGTGATAAGGATTGTCTCCCATAAGATAGCGGGTTTTACGAGGATTTGTGGTTTCTCTCTCTCTCTCTCTCTCTCTCTCTCTCTCTCTCTCTCTCTCTCTCTCATCTTCATTTTGTGCTTCATTCGCCCATTTCTTAATTGAATGCTCTCTCTCTCTCTCTCTCTCTCTCTCTCTCTCTCTCTCTCTCTCTCTCTCTCTCTCTCTCTCTCTCTCTCCATACCACACTAACCACATACCACGTATATACTGTATGTTAATTCTATAATTCTTTTGCAAAATCTCTCTCTCTCTCTCTCTCTCTCTCTCTCTCTCTCTCTCTCTCTCTCTGTGTGACAATTCAGACAGACAGTGGACGAAGGACGCACGGCTAAAAATCGCGATAAGCTGATTCCGTCACGTCAGACGACATCAGAATTTGAAAGGCAAGACAGATGTAGACAGAACAGAGGCAGCTTTAATGGAGACATTCCATAAGACTTGAGTTCTGCTAAACCATGACCGCAAGAGAGGGTCTTACTGGAGAAAGATCTCAAGACTATAGTCTTACTGGAGAAAGACAACATGACAAAGGTCTTACTGGAGAAAGACCACATGACAAAGGTCTTACTGGAGAAACACCCAATAACAAGTGTCTTATTGAAGTAAAACCAAAGAACGTGGGCCTTCCTGTAAAAACTCCACGTGACATGCGTCTTACAGGCAAAAGACAACTTAAGGAGGGTCTTCCTGATTAAAGTCCACATGATACGGGTCTTGCGGGCCAAATGACAACGTAAGGAGGGTCTTACTGAAGAAAGTCTACATGATACGGGTCTTGCGGGCCAAAAGACAACGTAAGGAGGGTCTTACTGAAGAAAGTCCACATGATACGGGTCTTGGGCCAAAAGACAACGTAAGGAGGGTCTTACTGAAGAAAGTCCACATGATACGGGTCTTGCGGGCCAAAAGACAACGTAAGGAGGGTCTTACTGAAGAAAGTCCACATGATACGGGTCTTGCGGGCCAAAAGACAACGTAAGGAGGGTCTTACTGAAGAAAGTCCACATGATGCGGGTCTTGCGGGCCAAAAGACAACGTAAGGAGGGTCTTACTGAAGAAAGTCCACATGATACGGGTCTTGTAGGCCAAAAGACAACGTAAGGAGGGTCTTGCTGAAGAAAGTCCACATGATACGGGTCTTGCGGGCCAAAAGACAAGGTAAGGAGGGTCTTACCGAAGAAAGTCCACATGATAGGGGTCTTACAGGCAAAAGACAACATAAGGAGGGTCTTACTGGAGAAAGTCCGCATGACATGGGTCTTAACAGGTAAAATGCAACATAATAATGGTCTTACTGGGAAAGCTCTTTCTCTCTCTCTCTCTCTAGGAAATGGTAATCACTTCACTTTTCTGTCATACCTTCGATTTTCAGTATTTAGAAGCTGACGTAACCTATGAGCTCGTCCGTGCTGACGTTCAGCAGGTGCTGACATCCATAACGCACGTATGCTCATAGCTTTTGTCAAGTGCTGACAGCATTTTTGGTGCCGCTGACATTTCCTGGTTGTAAAATCTCTTCGGCACTGTCATTTCTTAAGAGCTGACAATTTCCTAAGCAATGCTGACGTTTCTTAGGTACTGTTATTATTCAAGTGCTGACATTTCTTAGCTAATGCCAACATCTTTTAAACACTATCAGCTCTCGGGTACTGACAGCTTTTATGTACTGACATTTCTTTGATGCTGACAGTTCTTAGGCACTTGTATCTCCTAGATGCTGACGTCTCTAAGATATTGAAAGATCTCAGGTACTGTCATTTTATTTGTGTAGTAAATTTAGGCACAGATATCTCTTAGTTACTATCATCTCTTACACGCTTTTATCTCTCACTAGGTGCCATAATGTCTAAGGTACTACTGCCATCTCTTAAGTACTGTCATACATTTATTATTATACATGTAATGATATCTTCATCAGAGATCTACTCTTTGAAGGAGATACTCTGATATGCTTTACGTAAACAGTTCTGACGAATAATTTACATACAGTTCGTGTAAGAACTGTGTGAGAGAGAGAGAGAGAGAGAGAGAGAGAGAGAGAGAGAGAGAGAGGAAGGACATTCTTCTGCACGTCGGGTTACCAAAAAGTTTCTTGGTAAGTGCAGGTTACGTCAGGACGACGGTAACGTATGTGACCAGCGTGGGTTACCTAATTACACACATATATTTGAAAGGTTTCTCTCTCTCTCTCTCTCTCTCTCTCTCTCTCTCTCTCCTCTCTCTCTCTCATATACATGTCCTAAATCATATAACATCCAAAACATACCCAATTTCATGACTCTAAATTTTGTAACAAATGTAACTAGTTCTAAATACAAATTCCCCATACCCAATCATAATAATACCCCAAAAAATCCCTGACCGTGAGGGTATGTATCCGTCCCTCCCTGACGAGGGTATGGGGACATATGCAAGTCGCGGGTGCATCAATTTACCCAGCTTGTGTTCCACACACACCCGCTGTTGACATAAATTGGGAGTTTCTGTTAACGGATAACACAAGAGTTGTGTTTTTGGAGCGAGTTGGCGAAATAGCGAGTTTGCGCAGATGCGCCAGTTCTTTAGTTTTGAGGTTTATTATTATTATTATTATTATTATTATTATTATTATTATTATTATTATTATTATTATTATTATTATTCAGAGGATGAACCCTAATCATATGGAACAAGCTCACTGTGGCCAATGATTTGAAATTCGAGCTTCCAAAGAATATGTCGTTCATTCGAAAGAAGTGACAGAAGGTAATGGGAAATACAAAAAGATGAGATCATTTATTAAAACAGGAAAACTAAACTAACAAATTAATAAATAAATAGAAAAAAATTTAGGTAAGTATTAAAATACAAGGAGAATTCTATTAGGGTTGTAATACATTACATCTTCACTTGAACTTCTGAAGTTCCAACTGCACGACATCTTCAGGGAGACTGTTCCACAGTCCAACGGTATGAGAAATAAAGAACCTCAGGAACTGGGAAGTTCGACAGCAAGAGAAATCTACTACAAAACTCATAAGAAATATTTGCGATTGAATTTTTGATAAGAAAACACACAAAAAAAATGTTACATTGCAGTCAGATGGACGATTTTTAAAGTTTGAGTCAAGATGCTTCAACACAACGCAGAATTCGATGTAGTGAGTACTTAGAGGAAAATTATTTCAGCCTGATTTTGAGAGTAGGGCGTTAAAGTTCTTCAATGCACCAGAGAACCAGAGAATCCGATGGAGTGAGTACTTTGAAGAATAAATGAATTTGGAGGAAAGAAAGGCACGAGATGAATGACGCAAGGGTGGAGGGAGTTACTTAAATTTTTGAGAACCTGAGTGGTGAAGCTTTGCAGCGCTACGCGAACAGGCAGTGACTTCCTCTGATGATGATGATGGTCTAAATTATGATTACTGTTATTGGGAAGAGAAAATCTCGACCACTTTGAGGACTGTGGTCTAGATGTACAGCTATATACAACCATATATATATATATATATATATATATATATATATATATATATATATATATATATATATATATATATATATATATATATATATATATATATATATATATATATATATATATATATATATATATATATATATATATATATATCCATAGATAAGTCTCAGTTTTAAATAAAATAACATTTGGCCTGGATGTGGGTCTTACCCGAAATCACCGGATACGCCTAAACCAGCGAGAAATGAAAGAGTTACTTCTGAAAAGGTGTACGTGTATAGAAAAGCATTCTTATGCAGTAACCAAGTCTTTCCCTGCATTTTTAAACTCAACCCCGCCCCCCCAAAAAAAAAGGTCAAGTTCACTACCGCAAAAGCCTCGGCATGAACTGCGCCGCGTAAGTAGGTCTTTGTAACGTCCACCCACTCGTATTCAAAAGGGTAATAAAAAGAAAAAGAGACGGAAAAACCGCATGACAGAACTTCGGTTCACTAGACCTAACCCGTTCGGCTGAGTGTGTCTCTACAACTGAACCCTTTTTCGCTTCGATTGTCCCGCGTGCGTTCCATATTTCTTTCCCACCCTCCACGCCCATTCCCGCCTATCTTTTAGTGTTTCGTGGGCCATTTCCTTCGTTGGAGTTTCTGTCTGTAATTTCCTAATCTGAAAGTAACGTTCTTCCATCTATTTCTTAGTTTGATTTCGGTTCTAAAAGTATTATTATTATTATTATTATTATTATTATTATTATTATTATTATTATTATTATTATTATTCAGAAGATTATCCCTACTAACATGGAACAAGCCCACAGGGTCCATTTCCTTGAAATTCCAGCTTCCAAAGATTATTATTATTATTATTATTATTATTATTATTATTATTATTATTATTATTATTATTATTATTATTCAGAAGATGAACCCTGCTCATATGGAACTCGCCCACCACACGGGCCATTGACTTGAAATTCGGGCTTTCAAAGAATATTATGGTGTTCATCAGAAAGAAGTAACAGAAGGTAACGCTACTTTAGCCATCCACTTTTTTTTTCCAGTTTGATTTTGGTTACAATTACGTCTTTGTCATCTTTTGCCAGATAGGTTGGCCTAACAAAGTCGAAATCTTTCCTTCATCTTTCTACTGCCATGACGTTCCTCATCTTCCCAAAATTATTTTCGATCCTACGTACCTTCTGGCCAAAGTGATCTGGCATATGGATTTCAGATTAAGCCCATTAATACACTTTTTATTTCCTTCTAATTTCCGTATGACGAAGTCGTTTATTGATCCTTATTTCGAGTCAGATCGTTGTCAAGTTGCTGATTCTTAATGTGATGGAGATAAGCAAAGGCCTTCTTTACAAATCGAGCCTTTAAAGGCCATTCTTTTCGGCGTTTTTCTGCCGACACAAAGACATCGGGTTCCATTAAATCCTCATCGGGACGGAGACAGGAATGGATGAAGAATGCAGCAGACACCAAATTATCATTTTTCATTTTGTCAGTGTTATCTTCTCTCTCTCTCTCGTTCTCTCATACAAATCACCAATTTTAATTATTTCATTTTTTTCTGTGTTATGTTCTCCCTCTCTCTCTTTCTCTCTCTAAAAAATCATCAATTTTTTATTGTTTACTTTTTCCAGTGTTATCTTCTCTCTCTCTCTCTCTCTCTCTCTCTCTCTCTCTCTCTCTCTCTCTCTCTCTCTTCTCTCTCTCTATTGCTCGCTTACAAGTAATCAACTTTTCATTTTTCATTGCTTCCAGTGTTATCTTCTCTCTCTCTCTCTCTCTCTCTCTCTCTCTCTCTCTCTCTCTCTCTCTCTCTCTCTCTCTCGCTTAAAAATCTCAGTAAGAGATCCCAATTTGTTTCCCGTTTGGCTCCACTCTTGACACCTCGGCCATTGTGAAGACGCTGGAATAATAATAGTCGACCTTTCATTCCAGTCATCCAGGGGGGAGGGACATTTTCCAGATTCTTCCAGGGTTGTCGTCATCTTCTTCTTCTTCTCCTCCTGCTCCTCCTCCTCCTCCTCCTCCTTCTTCTTCTTCTTCTTCTTCTTCTTCTTCTTCTTCTTCTTCTTCTTCTTCTTCTTCTTCTTCTTCTTCTTCTCCTCGGACGTGCGTTGAAGAACAACGGAATTCATAGGCTTATTTGACGGTTTGTAGGTTAGAGAGAGAGAAAAAGAGAAAGAAAAAAGTAGCAAAGAATGAGATCCGTTATTCCGTCCTTCTCCTAATTCTTCTTCATCTTCCTTCTCTTGAATGGGAGGAGCGGGAAATGTTAATGGGCTGGACATAAAAGAGGCTAAAGGAGTGTCCTAAAGGAATTTTGGGCAAAGGGTTACGTTCCTGCTTTTTCCATACGTCCTTATAATTAGACGAAAAATGGGAATTCGTCTTGAAAGGCGTCATGGAGGGGTCAAGGTAAGGCGTTGTTCTATTTAATGGATGAACGTGTTTTTTTTTTCTTTCAACTTGTTTTTATGAGAACGTGACTCATCTCAGATTCATCTGCCGCAGAATCTCTCTCTCTCTCTCTCTCTCTCTCTCTCTCTCTCTCTCTCTCTCTCTCTCTTATCTAAGTTGGCTGTTACTTTGCGCATGGGCATTTTTTTATTGAATTACCCTCTCACTCTCTCTCTCTCTCTCTCTCTCTCTCTCTCTCTCTCTCTCTCTCTCTCTCTAATCATTTTAATTCTTCATTTGTGCATTTCTTAACTGAATTTCTCTCTCTCTCCTCTCTCTCTCTCTCTCTCTCTCTCTCTCTCTCTCTCTCTCTCTCTCCTCTCTCTCGTAAAACTTCTTGTGGAATCCTGATTATTATTCAGAAACATTTTGCAACACATTTCTTCGCTTACTGCAAACGAAATCACGAAGTCAAGAACCAAAAAAGTTAAAAGAATAAATATATCAATAAAAAGTAAACAAACAAATAAAACATATCAGAACAGCAATGACCCATAAAAATATATACTCATCTTAAGGACATGACTCACCATTGTCTTTTCCGAGCAACAGAACGACGCACTTAAGATAAAAAGGCCACTCGCGTATTTATTGTATATCTAATATATTTGCTCGTCTAAACAAATAAGGTCAGTAAGCAAGACTTAACACAAAGTATTGCATTCCCCAAACGCATACCGAGGTCGTGCGTCCATGGTACCACGGCATAAAAAGAGTTTGAAGTTCCCGGTATATTTATGCATATCTGAATGATATAGCTATGCTACCTCGATCTAAAAATGCAAGAAGAATCATCATGGAATTAAATATACTGGAGACAAAACACGTATTCGCATGAATTTCCTTTGCAAAATATATAGCCCTTCAACCACTATTTCTTCGAACTATTTTGTAGACATTGGTTCTTTGAAAGCGATTCTTTGACACATTGCTTATGAATTCTCGTACAACAGAGACAATTGAGAAGAAAAACTCCTCTTTGCATTCGTTTATTTGACTGACTACGCTATTTGCACCAGTGCTTATGTAGAATCTTGTTCTATATGTTTAAGCTTTATGCTCTGATTTCGGAAGACCAAACTGAAAACTCGGGAATCACTGTCGTCTTGAGCTTAAATTAGCTTATATCTTTAATATTAGCTGACCTATCTCAATTTGATTTTATTTGTGGACTGGCCAATATGTAAACCGACTCGATAAAGTGGTACTTTTCACTACTCTTACAAGTTGCATTTTCCCTTTCCTAATTAATTAAGACGATCATTTTCTTTACAAGTAAAGGTTAAGAGTGATTTGCCTGTCAAGTTTCCCAAGAAAATGGATAAGTTACTGAATAGTTATCTAGAAACTGAACTGAATTTGGCAAAAATTGCCATAAACAAGATGATTCAGCTTTAGAAAGTGACCACAGTAATGTAGAATGTTCGACCAACATACATGAAAAACAGCTCATGAATAAAACCCGCTCAAAAGTTTTCCAAAATTTATACCGCAGAAATCGACGAAGGTTCAGCGTGCTTATGCAATGTAATAAATTTATTTTATTGGAATACTGCACTTAGGAGATACCTTACGACTTACATTTTATGCTAATCGGGAATACAAATAGGAATTTGTTTATCATTTTGATTTTTTTACCAATACTTTTATTTATGTTTAGTTTTTATTTTTAATCATTTTTTATCAAAAGAATTTCTTAAACAACAGGAACACGAAAAATGTTTCTCATTGAAAATAAAAAAATAATTTTTATTTATATTTTTTTTATTTTGTATTTTTATCGAAATAAACAGAAATGCGAAAAATGTTTCTCATTGAAAATTAATAAATGATTTTTATTTATATTTTCTTTTTATTTTTATTTTTCTTTTCTGTTCATTTGTTTATTTATTTTCCCAAACAACTGAACTGCAAAAAATATTTCTCATGGAAAATAAATATTAATTGTGTATTGTGCGCCCCCAATTGTACGACTTTAAATATGCAAGTGATTTCAATGCCGCGTGAATACGAATCATTTGTCTCCTCAAGACTGACCAGAGTTCGCTGTTGTTCGAACCAAATTCGACGCTAATTAAGACCTAGCTTCTTTTGAGGCAGGCGTGAATACAAATCATTTAAACCTCCTAAGAACTGTTATTCGAGCTTCACTATTCCGCAACGAAGACTGTTCTTAAGAACAAGCCAGATCTTAAGAATGAGTAAATACGTAACAACAAATATTGCCGCCTTGTATGGCGTTCTCTACGATCGGATGTCAATGCACGTTCAAATCGATTGTTTCAGGACACGGGTGGTCCGAATTTCGGCAGGCAAATCAAAAGATGAAGTTAGCAAAGGTTAAATATCCCCAATCATCCTTAAAGGGGGGGGGGGAAGGAAAGGGAAAGAGTTACCACTTTTTTTTTTTTTTTACTTTCTAATTCGACTCCATATGACAGAGTCACATCCACCGAGTTCGGATCTGTCAGACTTTCTCTTACGTTTACACTCTTCAGTCTTTTTTCTTTTATTAGTCTACTTTATCTTTCTACATACAGTTCTTATCCTATCTGTTTACTTGTTTATTCATTTCCCTTGTTATTTTATTTACATTTAACCACAACATCGCCTCGTAAACAGAGCAATGGCTACTCGAAAACAGATGAAAAAAAGGAGTTATTATTGAATAAATAACACGGAAAACTGGCTGACAATGAAGTTACTAATATCTAACCTATATCTATAAAATTTCTTACTGTGCATCCTATCGAAAAATGAGGAAAAAAGCCGGCTATTATTAAATAAACAAAACGGAAGATTAACCGACTCTGTTACTAATGTCCAACCTATATTTACAAGCTTTCTTACTATGCACCCTAAAAAATCTTCCATTATTTTAGCTCATTACATTATATGTTCCGTCATCCGTCATCCATAACGAACCAGTTTTTAAAAGCAGGGCGCAAAGAAAATGATGAAATAATCACAAAAAAAAAAAATACAAAAAAGACTGACAGAAAGGAAGATTGATTTGTGTTGTTGTTAAGAATCCCCAGAGGCAAGTGAGCAGTGACAGAGATTCGGTCCAGCTGCTGTTCTTCTATCTGCCTTAAACGGCAAGAAGAAGAAGAAGAAGAAGAAGAAGAAGAAGAAGAAGAAGAAGAAGACAGAGTGAGTCAGCTCAGTGTTGTGTGGTGACATGATTGTTACGATATCGAAGCGCTGGAGGGCAGGTGATACTCTTCTCTTCTAAAGGAGGTTTTAAAAGAGATTTTTCAAGAGTTGTTTCTCAGATAAATATCAGGAGAGACTCGATTTAGTTTCGTTGAATCTCTGAGATTTTATTTTGGCCAAATTGCAAGTGAGTTGTCTTCTAAAAAGAATTTTTTTTTTTTTTACTTTTGTTTCAGTCTATAAGGAAATTTCGAACGTCGAATAATATCGTAAGCTCTGCCTGTTTTTAAAATATGACAAAAAAAAAAAAATTATAACGGAACAGAAGCTTGGAACTGGGGTACTGACAAAATAATTAACCGACTTCTGGAAATTCGCTACAAAATCCAGCACTAGGGGGCACTTTCAGACATTCAGTGCTTAAGACAATACAAAGAGAGAGTAGGAGTGGCTGGACAGTAAGATAGAAGAAAGGGATTGGGAACGGAGGTAAAGTAAAAGGCTAGAAGCGGGTGCAGACAGGCCGAACGGACGCTGCAAACTATCTTTTCATGGCACGGTGCCTACGGTGCACTGACGGCACTATCCCCTACGTGGAGAAGAAATTATAAATATTTTAAGAACTGGATGTACTGAACACGCTTTCGATAAAACCAAAGACTGCTGCTATTCAGCGATCAAAGATTAAGGGATAAATTTGAAATGGTTGTTCTGCAATGCAATTATTCCAGATGTTTATCCTTTGGATTTTAATTTCTACTAAAATTTCTATTATATCAGTGTTTTTGTTTCACTTCCCCTCGAAGGAAAAACCACAATCTTGCTCTGTTAACACCAGGTTGTGTGTGTTTGTGTGTGTTTTTGTTAAACATGTCTCATATCTCGTTTACACTCTCTTATCTAATTCATTATGAAGAAAAATACATGACGCGTTCAGAATACTCACCAATAGACTAATACACACACAAACAAAGCCACTCCAAC
>NC_089789.1:13879114-13889114 GCF_040412425.1 Macrobrachium rosenbergii | reverse complement strand
CTAGTAACACTGTTCGAGCCAAGGAAAAAAGAGAATAAAAAGGTTAAAAAAGTATAAAAAAAGAAGGAGCAGGAATGAGGGCTGGCCTATATCCTTTTCACGGGGAACTTATCGTAGCGAACGATACTCGTCTTTTTGGAGTAGCCATTTAAAAGGTGGCGAGGATTTAATGAAGGTATTTGGGGATAAGCTGGCGAAAGTGGAAAGGGAAAG
The DNA here is from genome assembly GCF_040412425.1 of Macrobrachium rosenbergii. Classification (NCBI taxonomy): domain Eukaryota; kingdom Metazoa; phylum Arthropoda; class Malacostraca; order Decapoda; family Palaemonidae; genus Macrobrachium; species Macrobrachium rosenbergii. The sequence goes on along the minus strand of NC_089789.1, from coordinate 13,888,901 downwards.
AAGGATGAAAGCGTTTGAGGAGAAGAAGAAGAAGAAGAAGAAGAAGAAGAAGAAGAAGAAGAAGAAGAAGAAGAAGAAGAAGAAGAAGCGTTCCAGAAAGGAAAAGAAGGCAATCAAAGAAGAAGAATAAAGAAGAAGCCGGGAATATTTGATCCACAAAACAAAACAAAATAGAAATGGAACCATTTTATGAAGAAGACGAATGACTGCATGGCAATTTAATTAAACAAATGAATATTGGAACCATTTTATGAAGAAGATGAATGACTGGATGTGAGTTTAAAGAAACCCAAAGAGTACTGGAATCATTTTATGAAGAAGAAGAATGACTGGGTGTCAATTTAAGTAAAACGAAAGAGTATTGTAGTCATCTTATGGATGTGAATCTAAATAAAACGAAAGCGTACTGGAATCACCTTACAAAGATGAATGATTGAATGTAGAATATAAGTGAAACGAAAGAGTGTTGCAACCATCCAATGAACAAGGTGAATGACTGGATACAAATTCAAATGAAAACAAAAGAGCATTGGAACCATTTTATGAAGATTATGAATATTTTTATTTGAATTTTAGTAGAACGAAAGTGTATCTATACCACTTTATAAAGGTGAATGACTGGGTGTGAATTTAATTAAAACGAAATACTAATGGAACCAATTTATGAAGAATATGAATGACTGGATGTGAATTTAAGTACAACGAAAGGGTATTGGAACCATTTTATGAAGACGATGAATGACTGGGTGTCAATTTAAAGAAAATGGAAGAGTATTGGAACGCTGATAGACCAAAATGATTCAGAAAAGGCGCCAAAACAAGGAACTCCGAATCGTTGCTTTTCGGGACGAAATACCGCGAACGAAAACGACAAAAAATAACAAAAAGCGGTCGCTTCTTCATCTCGTCCTCGAGCGCAACATCGCGTAAAGGGACGAAGTGACGCTGAAAAGTATCTCGAAAACGGCGCTTAAGGGTCGGCCCCCGCGATAAGGAGAGGGGCATTAAAACGTGTGAGCTTCGGCGGATATCTTGCTTCTGAATCTGCTTCCAGAAGGAAAAGATTATCACAGCATCCAAAGGTGGAAGAGAGAGAGAGAGAGAGAGAGAGAGAGAGAGAGAGAGAGATGTATCTTTGTGTGTTTTCAGTTTATATAAATGAAAACACAACAGAGAGAGAGAGAGAGAGAGAGAGAGAGAGAGAGAGAGAGAGAGAGAGAGAGAGATAAATTTATCTTCGTGCGTTTCCTGTTCACATAAATGAAAATATAATTGAGAGGAGACAGAGACAAAGACAGAGATGTATCTTTGTTTGTTTCCAATTCATATACAGTAAATGAAAACATAACTGAGAGAGAGAGAGAGAGAGAGAGAGAGAGAGAGAGAGAGAGAGAGAGAGAGAGAGAGAGAGAGAGAGAGAGAGCAGACATCGTTAAAACAGGAAAGAGCCCCTCTTCTTTTGAGTAGGGTGGGGGGAGGAGGGATTTGGGAAGGAGAATGGAGGTGGAGGGGGGGGGGAGACTTTCATAACTGTGATTTTATCGACGAAAGGGATAAAGTATATCGTTAACAGTATATAATTAGTGAATATCTTTGCCTCTTTTTTCCATTATTATTATTATTATTATTATTATTATTATTATTATTATTATTATTATTATTATTATTATATTGGTAATAATAGCAGCATTGGTATTATGAGAGTCAAGGTTCAGAAAATATATTTTATACGAAATTTTGCAAATATCATTGACTGAAGGCCCGTTGGAAAAGCTGTGAAAATCGTGGGATATTTTTAGAAAAAAAAAATTATTATTATTATTATTATTATTATTATTATTATTATTATTATTATTATTATTATTTGATCTGTGAAAACTGGCACAATTATTACACCGTAAACTTTCAAGGATAAACAAAAAGATTTTCAAGTGAAAATCTTTACCATTTGTCTGAAAATTCTGCTCAGATTCGCGAAGTACATTGCTACTTAGCATTGTTACACGGCATTGAGTGAATACGAAGTGTAGAACACACACGCACACACATACACACACACACAAGCACATAAACCGGCTTAAAAAATCTTAAAGAATCTTTATCCCGAATTTTTTGTTTTACGTGTTTAAACATACAATTTCAAACTGTTTATAAGCATGATAGGCGTAACTTTCGAAACTAAATGTTTCTGATCGGTAATGAAGTGAGTTCCCGTTCTCTGTCTCTGTCTCTGTCTCTCTCTCTCTCTCTCTCTCTCTCTCATCTTGATTTTGTTCTTCATTTGAACATTTCTCTCTCTCTCTCTCTCTCTCTCTCTCATCTTAGTTTTCTTCCTCATTTGTGCATTTCTTCATTGCTATCTCTCTCTCTCTCTCTCTCTCTCTCTCTCTCTCTCTCTCTCTCTCTCTCTCTCATCTTGGTTTTGTCCTTCATTTGTACATTTCTTAATTGAATTTATTTCTCTCTCTCTCTCTCTCATCTTAGTTTTGTTCTTCATTAGTGCATCTCTCTCTCTCTCTCTCTCTCTCTCTCTCTCTCTCTCTCTTACTCCTTTCACCCATGCATCTACTACTACTACAGCAGAGTAGCCAATCCGCAAAAGCTTCCGCTCCTGAAAGGTGCCGACACAATAAAAGCCAGGATGGAGAGGGTCAGCCGCCGTCACATCCAGCAGCTGAAGGAAGAAGAAGAAGAAGAAGAAGAAGAAGAAGAAGAAGAAGAAGAAGAAGAAGAAGAAGAAGAAGAAGGGTAGTTTCATTAATATGCATCATTTTCTTTTCTCTTCTTCCCTTCTCGTCGACTATGCTTGGTTAGGTTTAAGCATTATGCTCAAAATACGCTTCTCAAGTCTGTTAGGGACAAGAATAGGACGAGGAAGAAAGCAATGTTGGGTCCGGTCTGTTTGACGGTTTTGCTTGTAGGGAAATTATTCAACTTCTTCTTATTCTTCTTCTTCTTCTTTGTAATCATGAACAGGAAATGAATGAAGGGTCTGATGTTTAATTTGTGGACAGGAACTTGACTGCGGTATAATAAGTCCTGCCTGTCTTACTGCGCCTTCTGAGGGCACGTCGTTTTCTTTGGAATATTTCATTGACTTCTCTGTTGGATCTGGACTCATACTACAAATGCCTCCCCTCCCCCTCCTCTACCCCCAAATTCCGGTCCCAGCCCATTTCTGAGTGGTTAGCCCTCGTGCACAATTCTTGTCAATTTGTGCTTTATCAGTTGGTGGGTCCATGATTTTATTCCTTCCGTCATTATTCTCTGTGCCATATATAAGTGTTTTACACACACACACGCATATATATATATATATATATATATATATATATATTATGTATGTATATATATATATATATATATATATATATATATATATATATATATATATATATATATATACATATATATATATATATATATATATATATATATATATATAATTCATACATGCACATATATATATACATACATACATACATATATGTATATATATATGTGTGTATATATATATATATATATATATATATATATACTGTATATATATATATATATATATATATATATAATTCACATATATGTATGTATGCATATATACAATTTCCCTCAGTATCTCCGTGATGTTTTTATTTTCTGATGCCCAGACTGTTCCATTTTCACCCAGTGCTCTGTCAAAATCACCTCCTTCTTCCTTATTAACGTAAATGTCTCCATTTTCTCTCCGTTCTATACAGAGGCTTTGCTTTCCAGTGTTTAGTATTCATAAACTTCATTGGTATCTTTCAGTTTCCTTTAAATATTAATTTTCTCAATTACCTCTTTCAGGAGTCTATTCCTTCTCCATTGCTACACATATTTATACACTTGGTAAAAAAAATGTTCAGAATTATATTCATATTCCCTTCTATTGTCAGGTATATATATATTTTTTCCAAAGATATATTTATATTTCACTTCAACGCTCGAATGACATTCGTCACCAGTATCTTGACTTCTTAACGTGTCCAGTGAATATATTTCAAGTAATATATGCATTCACTTCCACCACCAAGGAAAAATTGTCTGTATAATTTATATGGCCTTAAAAGTCTTCTAAGCAATATCTATATTCACTTTCGCTACAGTAAAAATGATTTTGGTATAATTTATATCCCTGTAAGATGTCCGGCAAATGTATTTCAAGGCGATATTTATGCTCAGTAAAGCCATTTTTGGGCGCAAATTAAATTCTCTTCGAATGTTTGGTAGTCATGTTTTTTTTAACAATACTTATATTAAATTCTAGTTCTTGATATGAATTTTTTCTTCGATGTATATAATCGATTCCACGTAGTATCTGGTAAACTTTGATAAACAATATTTATATTCTGTAGTAAACCCGGTAGAAATTCATACTACAGTATTTATATTTTTGGGGAGGTCTCCGGTAAGTGATTTTTCTACTGATATTTAAATTTCCTCTGACTGCGTATAATTTTATTCCAGCGAGATAAATATTCCAGCGATTTTAAGCAACATTTATATTCCTCGCAATACTAATATCCCACTACAGTGCCTGGTATATAAGTTTTCAGCAATATTAATATCTCGTCTCAATACCTGTAAATACTTGTAAGCAATATCTATATTTACTTTCAGTAGAATAAACATTAATTTCTAAGTAATATTCATATCCAATATCCAGTAAATAATTATAAACAATGTTTACCTTCCCTATTTGCGGTAGAGAATTTTCATCAATATTTACATCGACATTCCGTAAAATAAACATTAATGCTTCAGCAATTTTCATATTCAATATCCATTAAATGTTTCTGATTAACATTTACATTCCTTTCCAGCCCTGGTTAAAATCTATCATCCATATTTATGCTGACACCGTGAAGGTTAATTTTTAAGAAATACTCTCATACCCTCCCAGCCCTGCTAAAGACATTTTCTTCAATATTTATGCTGATATTCCGTAAACAATCATTTTTAAGTAATATTTGCAATTTCTCCCAGCCCTAGTAAAGATTTTCCATCAATATTTATGCTGATATCCCGTAAACAATGATATTTAAGGAATATTTACATTCCCTCCCAGCCCGGTTAAAATTTTCCGTCAGTACTTAAGCTGACATTCGGTAAACAGTAATTTTTAAGTAATATTTACATTCCTCCCCAGCTCTGGTAAAGATATTTTCATCAGTACTTGTGCTGACATTCCGTGAACAGTAATTTTTAAGTAATAATTACGTTCCAGCCCGGCCTTAGTAAATCTTTTCCATCAATATTTATGCTGACATTCATGAAACAGTAATTTTTAAGTAATGTTCACATCCCCTCCAGCCCCGGTAAAGATTTTCCATCAATATTTATGCTGACAATAGTAAACAACAACTTTTAAGTTATAAGCACATTCCCCCCCGCCCCCAGGCCTAGTAAAAATACTTCCATCAATATTTATGCTGACATTCAGTACAAAGTAATATTTAAGTAATATATACCTTCCCTCCAGCCCTGGTAAACATTCTCCATCAATATTTATGCTGACATTAAGTAAACAACAATTTTTAAGTTATATGCACATTCCCCCCCAAACCCCGTCCTAGCAAAGATTTTACATCAATATTTATGCTGACATTCTGTAAACAATAATTTCTATGTAATATTATGTTGACATTCAATAAACAGTAATTTTTAAGTAATATTTACATTCCATATCAGCCCTAGTAGAGGTTTTTCATCAATATTTATAATGATCTCCAGTAAACAACAATTCTTAAGTAATATTTACATTCTCTCGCAGCACTGGCGAAGGTATTTCCATTGATATTTAGGCTAAGACTCAATAAACAATTACTTTTAAATAATTTTTACTCATACATTTTATTAATTTTACATAGACAATCAGTAAACATTAATTTCAAAGTAATATTTACATTCCCTCCCAACCCTGCATAAGATATTTCCATTAACATTTACATCAACATTCCGTAACCAATATTTAAGCACTATTCGCATCCCCTTCATGACACATCAGTACAAGTCTTCAAGTAACAGCCACCCCGCGAGGAATTCTGCTCTACTTCGGGGGGACCCCCTCAGGTCTGCAACCCGACGCCACTTATACGTTATCAAGTAATACAACGTTGAACGGTGTGACCTGGCCTGATCTTATCTGCCCCTTTACAAAATATGAACTGACGGCTTTATGAAACACGAGCGGACATGTGCCTCTCTCTCTCTCTCTCTCTCTCTCTCTCTCTCTCTCTCTCTCTCTCTCTCTCAACCCATGGACCAACCAGCCTTACTCACACCGGTGCCTTAAATCTGAGTGCTGCCGCGAGTAGATGGGTATGTGTCCCTCCCATACCAACCTGATCGGGGAGTGGGGGTAGGATGAGGGGGAGTGTACTTAATGTGCATACAGTAGGAGGGGGGAGGGTGGAGGTACCAAGGCAGCGTGGATATGGAAAGACCAGGAGCTGCCGAATACTTATTTTCTAAGTAGTGTGCTTAGATTATGAATACCTAGATAAATGCAAGTATGATTTAGTACATGAATGTACTTGTGTGAGTGTCCATGAGCACATGCACACGCATGTATATATATATATATGTGTGTGTGTGTGTGTATATGAATATGTACAGTATGTATGTATGTATATATATATATATATATATATATATATATATATATATATATATATATATAAATTTCTGACTCACATCAGCAACTTCTTTTAGACTTGTAGGGCCTAGTGGGCAGCGCCCTTGCCTTTCAATTGAAAGACCTGGGTTCGATCCTGATGTGAGTCGGAAATTTATTTCTGTTCCACACGTCATTGTGTGTTGATTGTTGATTATTTCTATATATATATATATATATATATATATATATATATATATATATATATATATATATATATATATATATATATATATACAGACGCACACACAATCTTCACCGCATACACAAACTCCTAGATAAGCCCGGACAATTGCAGCCAGAGAGAGAGAGAGAGAGAAGACAGTCCTACAGCTAATTCTATTAAAATCAGCCCGAAGCCTTTGTTTTATGGGTCAGTAAAGCAGTGGAGGAAGACCCTTTCCAAATGCCGTCGTCCATTCCCTCTGAACATCGCTCAATCTCCTATTAATTCCCTTTAAACCTCAACCTGGAGCAAACGAATCGTTTACGAATCATTTTGGCGCGCGACGAAGACGCGGAAAGCTCGGCATTAATAATTCAAGAGAGGGAAGTTATACAAGATGAATGAAAAGTATCTTTCGCTTATTCGCTTTGCTTTTAATGGCGAGGTGAGAGATCGCCCAGATGTTTCTCTCGGGAGAGGCTTCTGATGGTGCTCGGTCAGTCTGTGAAGCAGGCGATCTCTATCGCTTATATTGCTGCGTTCTCGCGTCTCAGGACGAGAGAGAGAGAGAGAGAGAGAGAGAGAGAGAGAGAGAGAGAGAGAGAGAGTCTCAGGACGAGAGAGAGAGAGAGAGAGAGAGAGAGAGAGAGAGAGAGAGAGAGAGAGAGAGAGAGAGAGAGACATAAACTGGCACTATAATAGACATACAGGAGAGAGAGAGAGAGAGAGAGAGAGAGAGAGAGAGAGAGAGAGAGAGAGAGAGAGAGAGAGAGAGAGAGAGATTTGCCATTCAGTTTGTAAAATAGGCATTACAACAACCTGGGTAGAGAGAGAGAGAGAGAGAGAGAGAGAGAGAGAGAGAGAGAGAGAGAGAGAGAGAGAGAGAGGGGGGAGAAATAAAACTGGCACTATAATAGACATACAGAGAGAGAGAGAGAGAGAGAGAGAGAGAGAGAGAGAGAGAGAGAGAGAGAGAGAGAGAGAGAGAGAGAGACATAAAACTGGCACTATAATAGACATACAGAGAGAGAGAGAGAGAGAGAGAGAGAGAGAGAGAGAGAGAGAGAGAGAGAGAGAGAGAGAGAGAGAGAGAGATTTTTGCCATTCAGTTCGTAAAATAGGCATTACAACAACCTGGGTAGAGAGAGAGAGAGAGAGAGAGAGAGAGAGAGAGAGAGAGAGAGGGGGAGAAATAAAACTGGCACTATAATAGACATACAAACTGGCACTATAATAGACATACAGAGAGAGAGAGAGAGAGAGAGAGAGAGAGAACTCAGACAGACAGACAGTGACAGAATGAGAAATCGTATCCTATAGCCCTAAGCAATCCAATATACCTTCGCCCTTCCCTTTAGTTAGACCAATGACTTAGCAAGACGCTTTCTTTCCTAGCATCCTTGATGTTTGATATGTTGATGGATGAGGTATCCGGCTACATAAATCATTATAGCAGGTGGCACACGCTGTAGTTCTTTTGTTTTTACGACCTCCTCAGGTGCTTCTGCGCTTAATCAGTATTCGGCACCTGAGATTTGCCATGTCTACCTATGATTTAAAAGAGGGGATTTCTTATGTAATGTTTGACATAAGGCGTTTAAGGATTTAAGGATTTGTGACTGTGGTTATAAATATTTAAGATAAATCTTAAATATTCTGTTTAAGCTTACAATTCATAACGTTACAGAAATGTAGCACAGACTATCGTTTCTTGTATTAAGCTAACTTACAGGGCGCTCTCTCTCTCTCTCTCTCTCTCTCTCTCTCTCTCTCTCTCTCTCTCTCTACCCAGGTTGTTGTAATGCCTATTTTACAAACTGAATGGCAAAAATCTCTCTCTCTCTCTTTAAATCTTCGGCTGAAAACCCTTATCGACGGAGTCAGCAGGCTATAAACCAAAGAGGTCTCCAAAGGGAAATTAATCTGCAAAGAGAGAGAGAGAGAGAGAGAGAGAGAGAGAGAGAGAGAGAGAGAGAGAGAGAGAGAGAGAGAATAAATACATAAATATAAGAGAATACACCTGAAATTCAGATGTCAGCAGCAGACAGCAGGAATTAATTCGCTCTCTCTCTCTCTCTCTCTCTCTCTCTCTCTCTCTCTCTCTCTCTCTCTCTCTCTGTAAAGGGCCAGATGGCAGCATTTAAAGAATTATTCGCGTAAAACGAATCAATTTGGTACTTATTGTGATGGCTGAACATACCTCCCTCGACGCTCTGTTACCGACCAAGCTATCTAACTTTTCCAAACTAAAGAATGAAGCCTATTCTGACAAAAACGAATCATTTTGCAAACGGTTGATTAACTATGAAAAAACTCGGTCGGTTTGTTGGGCTCCATTGCAGATGAACTTATATGAATGAAGCTTGTACATCATCAATTTATTTATACTTATTGGTAAGTTATTTATCGTCTGATACTTAGCACAGTAAGAATACTAACAATAATTCATCTCTATTTGTCATATATTTAAATTTGTTTTTCTTATTTATAGAAAGCTTTGCTATTGTAAAGAACTTTCAGCCTGTATACTCTCCATTCGTTTATCTTTTAATTTATTGCAAAGCCCTTTTCCTTCACGAATGAATTTCAGCATCCAAACCAAATACCAACATACATACACGTATGAATAAGTGTTGACATATACACTTACAGGAATCATAACGCTCAACATACCAGATACACAGCGAATAAACAGTTACATAAAAGGATGACTGGTCCTGATTTGTAATTACTCTTGCACTATCTAACCTTTGAAGTGTATCATTAATATAATTATCAGTCCGGCTATTAATATGATAAGAGTAGCCCTCAATATAAAATAAAAATAAAAAAAAATTACATAAAAGAATTGGCCCAATTTTCTATTTCTCTTCCAATACCTAATCTGTGAATTGTATAATTAGTATAATTATCAGCTCAGTTCG